>NW_026086848.1:0-10867 GCF_022539395.1 Myiozetetes cayanensis
CCAAGAACAATCACAATTGCCTTGTCCACCCCTCAGGCCGTGGGGCATTTCAGACAGGGCAGAGCAAGTGACACCCCACAAGGCTGAGGGGAAAAAGAGGCAGAATTAGAGATATGAAATATGTTCAAAACATTCAGGAGCTCTTCTGAGCAATATTTCTTCATTTGAATCATTGGTAGAAAATTTATTTTGATAAGTAGCTGTACAAAGCTCTTCATACAGTGAGTGAATCAGGTCATAGAGTATGGGTTTGGTTTTTCAGTGAGAAAACAATAAAAAAAATAGAAAATAATTTAAAAAAATAACCCTTGAAATGCTGGACAGGAAGCCTTGAGCAATTACCAAGAGTTCTCTTCTGCAGGGACTTAGACTCTCTCCCAAAATCCACACTCTTGGCTTCAGGCCGTGAGTTCCCAGAGCAGTCCCAGGGGTGGCCACAGCCCCAGAGATGCCCCGGGGCAGCTCCAGTGCCCAAGTGTGAGAGGCAGGAAGGGCCCAGCTGGGGAGGGGCAGGGAATCCCCCACCTCCAGCCCTGCTGCACAGGCTGAGGAGGGTCCTCTCCAGCACAGCAGCACATCCTGTGCGCTTGGGGGCTGCGCTGCCAGGGCTGTCCCCAGGAACTGACTGGCCAAGGAGGGCAGGACGATGCTCAGGGGTCAGGAGGGTCATCATAAAGGTGAGCCCATCCAGATGAAAGGTTTTGGGGAGGTCAGGAAAACTGGGAAAAACTGGATGGGATATCTGGGTGAGGGAAAAGGAGATGTCCAACAAATATGAAAGATTTTGATGAGATAAAAAGAGTTTCAGGGTATTCTGAGGGTGCTGAAACACTGACTGTGCAAACATTCCTGATGGACCTTTACTCTATTTTAAACACTTCCCAAAAGTGCTCCCCCTCCCATTGAAAGGAATCCACTACTCTAATTCCAAGCAAGGAAAAGCTCAAACACAGAACTCCAGACTCTTATTTGCAGTCCAACGCCCATCCCAATTCCAAACCTCTCTTACCAGTATGAAAAACCAAATTCGAATCCTGACCCAGCCCAAAAAGCTCTTCCCTTAATCCTGAACCAGACCCTGCCAGCAGAACAACAAACCTGCCAAAGTTCTGCCCAATCCCCACCCTGAGCTCTAAAGCCCAAGCCCTGACCATGAAGCACCCCCACAGCCCTTGGGAGCAGGGCAAGGACCTGCAGGGCCCAGAGCAGCCCCAAGGGGTTGGCAGAGCAATGGGAGGTGACCTGGATCTGCTCAGCTCTGCAGGGACCCCCAGCAGAAGGGCCTGGGCTCTGTCAGGGATGTCCTGGGGCACAGGGGCTCAGCATCCAAGCCAAGAAGGCCAAGTGCACATTGTAATAAATCAAGGTGGGAGGTATAGTTTATCAAACAGGATGTATCTATTGCTAAAAATACTAAGCTAAAATGTACAATAAACCTCAAGAGACTATGTAATAGTTATGTAAGAGACAAGATTGCCAAAGGTTCTTAGAGTTACAAGGACGATCCATATAAGGAGGCAATTGCTATCAAGAACAAAAAGGGCAAACAAGGGACACACGAGGAAGACGTCTTAGTTCAGCCTCGACGACCACCAGAAGGCAGAAAAGACCCCTTAGTAACAGCCCAAGCATGCGCAAGAGTACTACCACTACGTCAAGAAAACGGAACTAAGAAACCATAAAAAGGGACTTTTTCAATGTTTTAGCGCGGCAGTTGGTGGGGCGGAGACCCCCCCTGTTCGCCCAGCACTGCATTTGCTCATATTCCGCTTGCTATCTCTAAGCAAAAAATAAATTTTAATTGGTACTCTGATCATTTGTGGTCGCAATTTATAACAATTTGGTGCCGTGACTCGGATAAGGAGCGGTGGCTGCGGCTCTTCGGGGAGGCGCCCCGCGCTTGTTCGCGGCCCCGTTTGAGACCGACGGCTTACTGCAACCTTACCGACGAACCCACATTCGGAATATTGAGCAAAGACAGAACCGGTTAAACGCCATAATATTCTGTGCACAGGAGTCCGGACGAAGACGTTGAATTTGTAAGTATACTGCGCTTTAGCTCGTGGGGACTTCCGTCCGGGCGGGGTTGGTTTTCCTGGAATATAACGAATGAGAGACTCGATATACTGAGTCAAGCGAGTGCGGACCCTTTAGTACTGCGGTTCCCATTTCCCGCGAGGGACTGGGCCAGGAATAAGGGGAGCGAGTGCGTGTGTGATTGTGGATATTCCAGAAGATGGGAGCGAAGGGTAGCAAGCCTTTGACTCCCATGGGACGGGTACCCTCTGTACCTAAGAATACCCCTCAAGCTTATATCTTAGACAATTAGAAACATTTCCCCGGGACAGTAGGGAAAGATAAACAAAAGATGATATTATATTGTACTAAGATATGGGAAGGGAAGGAAATCTCACAGAATGCCTTCTGGTTGGTATATGGGTTGGAAGAGGACTGGGTGAGGCAACAGTTAAATCTTTGGGTCAATAACAAGACGCCTCTTAACCCAGAAGAAAGCCAGTATGCAGAAGTCTGGCTGAAAAAAACCACAAACCGTATCTACACTTTATGCAGTAAATGAACTTAAGAAAAAGCGAACAAAAAAGAAAGAGGAGTTAGATGACACTCTCCTGACTCCCCCACCATATGCTCCACCACCGGTACCTGCCCCAGTAGCCCCTAGAGCACCTACCCCCCCACTAAATGTGGAGCCTGATTCTCCTCCTAGACGAAGAACTAGGAGCCAGAGGGGAACTGCCCATATGTATCCTTTAAGGGAAATGCCCATGGGGGAACTCAACCTACTATTGGATATATATCAGTACCCCTGAACTCTGCAGACTTAAGAGAATTTAAACGAACTGAGATGGGAAATTTGATTGAGGACCCCCTTGGAGTTGCTGAAAGGTTAGATCAGTTCTTAGGACCCAGCCTTTATACTTGGGATGAGATGCAATCCATCTTGGGCCAATTATTTACCACTGAGGAACGAGATATGATCAAACGGGCTGGGATGAGACTTTGGGATATACAACATGCCCAGGGACCTCAGGCAAACATAAAATGGCCACTCCAGAAACCTAATTGGAATAACCAAGATCCTGTCCACAGGACTCATATGCAAGATCTTAGAACAATAGTGATTCAGGGTATTAGAGAGGCTGTGCCTCGTGGGCAAAATATTAATAAAGCCTTTAATGAAATGCAAAAGAAGGATGAAAGTCCAACAGAATGGCTGGAAAGATTGAGAAAGGCTCTCCAGCTATATTCAGGCTTTAATCCCGACAATCCATTTGGACAAGCGTTACTTAAAACACAGTTTGTGGCAAAATCGTGGGAAGACATTAGAAGGAAAATTGAAAAGTTAGAAGATTGGCAGGACAGAGGACTGGATGAATTGTTGAGGGAGGCTCAAAAAGTGTATATGAGAAGGGAGAATGAGAACACTAAGCAACAAGTAAAAATGATGGTAGCAGCAGTGAGAGAAGACCGCAAGGGGGTGCACAGAGACCGGAGAATTTCAGAAAGAGGTAAAGTGGAAGAAGTAACTAAGAGGGAACAGGGAAGTTGTTTTTATGGTGGGAAGAGGAGGCATATAAAGAAAAACTGCAGATGGACACATGCCAGTCGTATTAAAGGACCAGTTAATCCCCCACATTGGAAAATAATCAGCATTCCTGGAAACACTAAATTAGTTCTGAGAAGATAAGTCATGACAGAGATATTGAAAAATTCATTTGATGTCATACCCTTTGGAATTAAGTGTTTATTGGAATTAATTTTTGCATTTACTGTATCCTTGTTTATATATTATTTATGGAAAGTTGTAAAGTGTGGAAAAAGAGTTTGTTAGACTATATTAGCCCCAACATCACATATAGGAGGTATATAAATTTAGGAAATCCAGGAGAAGTATATAATCTGGATGTACATATAAAGTGTAATACCCCAGGTTGTGAGTGTTACCCTTTTGTCTGTTTTAAACGTAAAAAGTGCCAAAAAAAGTGGTGGAAACATTGTAGGTACGGGTATCCTACAGAGGAGTCTGTACCCAGTGCTATCGATTCGAATGGAGTTTTACTATTTGGGCATTACATCACTTAAAAGAAAGAGGGGTTCCATGGAGATCCCCTGAGTGGTAGAATTACTTTACATTCAGAATCAACCCTCAATATTTTTGTTATCACCCAAATGAACCAGCTCCTTTTGTGGCAGATATAGTCAAAGTCCAGTGCCGAAGGAAAATAAAAACCTTGAGGTGTAACGGGTTTATGGTAAAAGCCACCTCGTGGCCTGCTCATACAGCACGTCTCACTAAATATAAGAGGCATATTCCTACCAGAGACTCCTGCTGCCGAGAAGATGGAACACCCCGTGACTCGAAGCAACCAAGCCGACGGGCGAGGCAGAGGAAGAAGACCCAAAAAAAGAAAGAGCCTAAGTTGTGGAACACCCAAGCTACAATGGCTGAGTTACCCCAGGACTGGTGAAGGTAAACGAGCTGGCATGAATAAAAGCTTTGATTTAACAAAACCAGACACCCTTTATACAGGCACTCTTTACATTTCAACTCTAGTCCTAATGTTTTCTGTAATTCCGACATATACAAAAAAACCCACATGAACCATTCAAATGAAGTTTAATTAGATGGGAAGATCAAAAAGTACTTACTACTTTTACTGGGTCCGGCAGCCCTGCCTTTCATACCTACTTGTGTGACCTAACATTTCTACTGTGGATACTGGGAATGTGAAAACAAAGGAAAAAGGATAGAGAGACCAGCCACTCATGGTACGAACACTGGTTTAGTACATCACCATGGCTAACTACTTTACTTTCAACTTTAGCAGGACCAGTTATCATGATTATATTAGGATTGATGTTTGGACCATGTATTATAAAGTATATCTTACGCTTTGTGAAAGAACGCTTTGAAACTGCAAAACTATTCATACTTGCTTTCAGGTATAATGCTGTAGCAATAAATAACCCCGATGATGATTATGTACCAATGAATCGCTTTGATGATGATTATTGTAACTGTGATGTGTTACATTGTGCTTGTTACAATTATTGTGACAAATGTGAGAAAAAGTTTACCTGTTTTCAGGAAGAATCAAGTAGTGAAGTTTGATAAACAAATTTCAAGCATGAAAAGAAAAAGGGGGGATTGTAATAAATCAAGGTGGGAGATATAGTTTATCAAACAGGATGTATCTATTGCTAAAAATACTAAGCTAAAATGTACACTAAACCTCAAAAGACTATGCAATAGTTATGTAAGAGACAAGATTGCCAAATGTTCTTAGAGTTACAAGGACGATCCATATAAGGAGGTAATTGCTATCAAGAACAAAAAGGGCAAACAAGGGACACACGAGGAAGACGTCTTACTTCAGCCTTGATGACCACCAGAAGGCAGAAAAGACCCCTTAGTAACAGCCCAAGCATGTGCAAGAGTACCACCGCTACGTCAAGAAAACGGAACTAAGAAACCATAAAAAGGGACTTTTTCAATGTTTTAGCGCGGCAGTTGGTGGGGCGGAGACCCCCCTGTCACCCAGCACTGCATTTGCTCATATTCAGCTTGCTATCTCTAAGCAATAAATAAATTTTAATTGGTACTCTGATCATTTGTGGTCACAATTTATAACACTAGGAGGTATAAGTGAAAAAAATAACAGTTCACTGACAAGAAATACAGCAGCAAAACCAGCAATACCAACAGAACAGTTCAAAGCAACAGCAGAGAGAGAAATTTCCTCCTCTCTCCCCCCCTGACCCAACTCCCTTTGCTAAACAGAACAAAACAGGGATCAACACGTGCCTCCCTTCCCTCTTTTCCCCCTGAATGAACAAAGAACAAAAACGAAACTCCCAGTAAAGAGGGGGCAAAGCAAACTCTGTGAAACTCTCTGGTCTAAGCTAAGTTGTGCTGCCCAAGAACACGCTGACTCCAAAGGGGTCCAAGCGGGGCAGAGCCGGCGACTCCGGTCCGTGCAGTGGCGGGGGGGAGGCAGCGGCTCTCCTTGATTCCATGGAGTGCTGGACAGGCACAATGGCCCCTTGGTTCCAGGAGATTCCACAGTGTCCCTGCATTCCTTTGGTTCCAGGAGGCCCAGTTGGGTTCCCAATGAGCCCTTGGTTCCAGGAGGTTCTGCAGCATCAGAGTGGCCCATTGATTTCAGGAGATTCCACAGTGTCCCAGGGTTCCTTGGCTTCCCTGAGGCCCTGCAGTGCCACAGTGGCCACTTGAGCCCAAAAGGTTCCTCAGTGTCAGAGAGGCACCTTCATTCCCAGAGGTTCCCCAGTGTCACAATGGCCCCTTAGATCCAGGAGTTTCCATTATGTCTCAGGGTTCCTGCAGTTTTTCTGAGGGCCTGCAGTTTCAAAATGCCTGCTTGGATCCATCTGGTTCCAAAATGTTTCAGGGTTCCTCTCTTTTCTCAAGGCCCCAGGTGTTTAATGACCCCTTCATTCCACAAGATTTCTCAGTGTCCCTGTGTTCCTTGGTTTCCATGAGGCCCTGCAGTGTCACAATGGCCCCTTCATTCCATGAGGTTTTCCAGTGTAACAGTAGCCTCCTGATTTCATGGATTTTATCAGTGTCACATTGACCCCACTATTTCATAAGGTTGTCACTGTCCCTCAGTTCCTTTGGCTCCCTTAAGCCCTGGAATGTCACAATGGGCCCTTGATTTTATGAGGTTGCAGAGTGTCATCACAAAGCTGACCCCACCAGGATGGAAGTTTGGGGAAGGATAAGGGTAACTGGGACAGGGGAGCAGAGCCTGCAGCAGAGATGGCCAAGGGTTCTGGCAGGGCTGCAAGGCCCAAAGGCACCCAGGCCTTTGTGCCCTTGGCTCTGGCAGCTGCCTCTGCCCCTCAGGCCACCACAAGCAACTTTCCTGGCAGCTTCTGCCCTTGGGTTCTGCCTCGCCCCTCCCTGAGCAGCCTGGCAGGGCTTGCACAGTTTTGGGCCTTGGTTGTTGCTCCCCCTCCCATCCCACTGCCTCCCAAACAGCCCTGAGCCCCCCGGCAGGGACAGGATCTGCTGGGCCAGGGCCTGGGGCTCAGCCTTGGCCTTTGTGCTCCCCAAAACCAAGGCAGGCTTTGCTCAGCATTGCAGGGGCCTGCCCAGAGCCTTTGTCTCCCTGTACTCATGGTCTGCAAGGATCTGCTCGAAGGAGTCCCTGGGGAGGCTTTGTCAGTGCCTGCCCTCAGTGGGGCCCAGCAACGCTTCAGGGGACTGGGAGTTTGTTTCTGACTTCTTGAGCAGCTTCTTCAATCTTCTCTCAGTACTTGAGGACAATGGATTTGTCTCTAAACACTCTGTGGGGCTCATTAAAATAGAGAAAAACAAATTCATTTCCTTCCTTTAATTGTCTTCATGTTTTGAATTCTTCAACAACTAATTGGAGTTGTTTTGTAGTTTAGCTAAGGAGGAAAATTTCAAAGAGCAACTCGCAAAAAATAACTATTTTTTTATGAAAGGCAATGATTTGCACAGAGCCTTGGGATGCAAGAGGGTCAGGGTGCAAAGGATTTGGACACAAAGATAAGGTGGCAAAAGAGGTTAGTAGCACCTAATCATTGACCAACTTGACCATTATCAAGAGATTCAATAGCATTTACTACAACTGAACAGAGACTGAATTATAGATTCACAATAACAATACTCACATCAGAGTTAATTCACACTGATATCTCAGATCTTTTTGGGTTTTCTTAACTTTTGTAGATTTTAGAATT
This sequence comes from Myiozetetes cayanensis, assembly GCF_022539395.1. Lineage (NCBI taxonomy): Eukaryota > Metazoa > Chordata > Aves > Passeriformes > Tyrannidae > Myiozetetes > Myiozetetes cayanensis. The sequence continues at coordinate 7,750 of NW_026086848.1, forward strand.
TGTTGTGTAGTGAATATATTTTAATGTAGCTGTATTATATTCCTTACTCTTAACAGAGTAGTTACACATACCCAACCCTACTACCCCATTACATATCAATCCCTCTAAACTCCGTTTTTAGTCTTCTTTTCAAGGTAGAATTGTAGAAAAACACCCTAAGGCCTGGACCAGAAGATATCACCTAGACACAGTGACCTTCTAGGCAGAACTTTTTAGGAATTCCCAGGATTGTGTGTGCTGTGAGGAAGATGAAGATGAGGAAGAAGGGATCCCAAAGACTCCAAACCCAATTCCTGAAGGGGTGTGTCAGGAGGCAGAATGAGGCAGAACCAGGGCTCCATAAACCTGGGATTGGATGGACCATATCATAAAATCATAGAACCCCTGTCTTGGGGGGCACACATGGTATGTGTTCCTCTAGGCCTAACAACTCATTAAAGGAACAGGTCTCTTTATCTTATCTCCTACCTGAATTGGCCTGGAGTCTTTTTCTCCATGGTCTCTTAAGGCAGCAACACCCACACCCAGGCAGAGATGTGTGGACACACCAAGATCTGGGTGTGTAAAGGTCCCTCTCCAATATTCTCCTGGTTGTCAGTCAAACATTCCCACTCATCCCTTTGTGTTTCCCAACAGACAAGGTTCCAGGAGGCCCTTCAGGGTCCCAATGGCCCCTTCATTCCATGAGTTCCCACAGTGTCACAGTGACCCCTTGATGCCACAAGTTTCTGTGCTGTCCATGTTACCTTGGGTTGATTGAGGAGCTGCACTGTCTCACTGGGCCCTTGATTCCACCAGGTTTGACAGTGTCACAGTGGCCCCTTCAGCTCCAGAAGGCCCTGCAGGGTCCCAATGGCCCTTGGATTCCATGACATTCAGCAGTGTAATAGTGGTCCCCTCATTCCATGAGTTTCCCCAGTGTCCCAATGGCCCCTGGACTCCACATGGCCCTGCAGTGTCCCCACAGAGCCTTTGATTCCAGGAGATTGCGCAGGACGAGCCCTGGGAGGTCCCCATGGAGCCCCCAGGACAACAAAGTGACCTCCCGGCTCTTGAGGAGCCCTGAGAACTTCCCCAGGGGGAAGGGCTGAATCCTGCCCTGGGGGGCAACCCCGGCTGGACGGACACCCTGGGAATGAGAGTCTGGGAAGCAGTGCCGGGAAAGGGCCCTGGGGGTGCTGGTGGGTGCCAGTTGGCCCTGAGTCAGCAGCGCCCTGGCAGCCAGGAGGGCCAAGCCTGTGCTGGGGCATCAGGGAGGGGATTGTCCCGCTCTGCTCTGCCCTGGGGTGGCCTCACCTGCAAGATTGGGGCAGTTTGGAGGGACACAAAGGAAGGGAGAGATTGAGCCATTGGATAGTGTCCAAAGGAGGCCACGAGGATGGGGAAGGGCCTGGAGGGGAAGGGGTGTGAGGACACTGAAGGTACTTGGTGTGTTCAGCTGGAGAAGACGAGACTGAGGAGAGACCTCACCGCAGTCACAACTTCCTGGGAAGGGGCAGAGGAGGGGCAGGCCCTGAGCTCTGCTTTGTGGGGACCAGGAACAGGACTGAGGGAATGGCCTGGAGTTGTGTCAGGACAGGGTTAGGCTGGATCTTGGAAAAAGGATCTTCCCCCAGAGGGTGGTTGGGCACTGAACAGGCACCCCAGGGCAGTGGGCACAACACCAAGGCTGACAGAGCTCAAGGAGTGTTTGGCTGATCCTCTCAGGCTCATGGTGTGAGACTTAGGGATGGTCCTGTGCAGATCTAAGGGTTGGACTGGATGATCCTTCCAATTCAACCTATTCTGTGACTCTGTGATTATCAACCCTGTGTTCAGCACAAATCCAAAACACAGCCCTGCACTGACCATGGGGAAGAAATTTAACTGGACTCCCCCTGAAAGCAGCACAGCCATTATGGGCTCTCCCAGAAACATCCCACAGTCCATTTGCCACCTGGAACCAGGGACTCTGAGTTCCTGCTTCCCCAGCCCCAGGAATGGTGTCCTTGTCTGCTCATTCCTCCACACTCTCTTCTCAGTGACGGAATCTTAACCAGACAAGCCCCTGGGAATAATTTACTTCTAAGTCTTCCATTCTTCTGTGGTTAATTATTCAGATCTCAGAGTGTATTCAAGGTGAATATATTGTAATAAAGAAACAATGAGAAAATATTTCCTTTTTGGTGTCCTGTTCACTTTTTTTCCTGTTTATACATTCATATCAGCAATCCCCAGTCGATATTGACCCCAAGCACCTCCTAATTCAGTCTGAATAGATAAAAAAAGCAAGACCCTTTGTGTCTGACAATCCATCAGACTTTATCCCTATCCCCAGCCCACCATTCCCTCATCAAACCCTTGGGACTTAAAGAAGCCTTGGGCAAATCTGAGCTTCCTCCACTAAAGGCTCGACCTGCAGGTTTCAGCTCCTTGGCACCAACTCCCACCTGTTTGGCTTGGAGAAAGAACTGCACAAGACAGTGGGTTTCTGTGGCTGGGTTTTGGTAGCAGGGGGCTACAGGAGTGGCTTCTGTTAGAATCTGTCAGAAGATTCCCCTGTGCCATGGAGCCAATGCCAGCTGCTCCAGGAGGGAGTTCCTGCCACTGGCCAAGGCTGAACCACTTAGGAGTGACAGTAACATCTCTGGGATAACATATTTCAGAAGACAGGAAAAATTCGGCCTGGGAAGAGCAGAGTGAGAACATGGGATAACAACACAGACACCAAGGGCAGTGCAGAAGGATGGGCAGGAGGGACCCCACAGGAGCAGGGGAAGGACTCAGAGCTGAGGCCTCTGCAGCCCATGGGGGAGCATCGTGGTGCAGAGACCCCCCTGCAGCCCATGGAGGAGCCCACGCTGGAGCAGGGGATGCAGGAAGGAGACTGTGACCCCAGGGCAGGCCCAGGATGGAGCAGGTCCTGGCAGGGACCTGCAGCCCGTGCAGAGGGAAGCCCAGGCTGGAGCAGGTTTTTCCCGGGCAGGACTCGTGGCCCCTGTGGGGGACCCACGCCGGGTCAGCTCATCCCTGAAGGACTGACCCCATGGAGGAGGGACCCACGGGACAGTAAGATTGGGAGGAGCTGCTGCCCGAGGGACGGACGCATGTTGGCCAAATGACTGAGGAACCACCTGCC
>NW_026086849.1:0-106843 GCF_022539395.1 Myiozetetes cayanensis
TCTGAGGAACAGCCTGGGGGCGTGAAACAGAGCAGGACCCTGAAAGAGTTAACTCAGAATGCATACTCTGAGTAAAAGAACTAAAAGAACCAAAATTCAAGGCTAGCGGAAAATAACACTCTTCCAAAGAATAGGGACACACTGACAAAAAAGAACATAAAGTAAAAATACAGGAAAACAGAAATCACTAAAATGCTGACATACATACTTAAATAGACATAAGAAAGGACATGAGAGATAAAAAAGAAAGGAGAGGGACAGGGTCCAGAAACTCCTGCCAAATACATGTTAGAGTCAGCAGAATTTAGAAAAGGTAAAGAGTTCACTGATGAAGAGGAGTCAAAAGACCCTGGCCCGGAGGCCAAAGAACAGGATCTCTCCCTGCACATCTCCCCAAAAAAGGACTACTCTACCCAGACTCCTCCCCAACTCCACCTGCTATGAATATTATAATGAAATGCTGCAATACTATGAATATGCATGTAAGATGATGTAATATCCCACTAAAAACTGTATAAATATTCTCACTGCTCAATGACAGCCTTGGAACTCTTTGTTCGGCAAGGACCAGAGTTCCCCAATGTTGCTTAAATAAATACCTTGCTGTTGAAAGACTTAAACTTGTCTCTGAGCAGTTCCCTACACCTGTTGGGACAAAAATTCAGCATCGGGGGAGACACAAATCCCCCCCCAGGTCCAGCAGAGCCTCTGTTCCGAGGAACAGCCTGCAGAGAGACATAAATCCATCCCTAGATCCCAACAAGACTCTGTTCCCCTGAACAGCCCTGGGGCGGGGGGTAAAGGCACAAACCTTTCCCCAAAATCCTGAAACGATAAGTCAGCAGCGCACTCCAACAGGCCATGCACCCCACCTGTGGATCCTGCCATTCACCACATAACAGGGCACAACCCTACAAGCCATATATGTACTTGCAGACCCCACCCTGTCCGCAACAACAGTGTTTTCATATTTGGCATCTCATCCTCATAGACAGAAATGTAACAGGGCGAGTTTGAAAGGATGTCGATACTGAAAACCAAGACACTGCTGAGAGCTCAACAATAAACCCAATATTTATTACAGAAAGTGGCCAAGTAAATGGGAACCCGAGAGACAGGAAAGGAGAGGAGTGAACTAAGCCCTCAGTGAAACCCCCACTCATGCAGGTGTGTTTTACAAGGTTGTCTTACCGACCCCAGAATAACCAAAATTCCCCATAGCAGAGGTTGCATCCTTGGAAGGTCAGCAGGCTCACAAAGATAGCAGGTGTCCCCGCAAAAAGGCACCATTGTCCTTCATGTGAAGCTTGAGATCCCCGAGCACAAGCCACCTGCATTTTTTATCCAATTAGCTGGTGACATCTACCTGGGCTGGTGTGACCAGCACAGCCCAGCTAGAGACCTTGGGTCCCTCCCCCCGTTATGTAAGCTTACCCCTTCAGCGCATGCGTGAGAACTTTGGAACTCCTCTCTCACATGCGCTGTTTCACTCAAGAGGTCTTATCTGTTTGGGTCTGGGGGCTTTACTTCATCCTCTCCTCTTCAGTTTCTCCTTCAAATGTCCTCTACAGACAATGAGCCAATCAGAGAACACCAATTAAAACGGTTTATACAAGAAACTGTCTCTCCAAGGACAAAACTCCCATTTATCAATGAACTTGGCAGGCAAAGAACGAAACTTTTGCAGGTGACTGGGCAAACACAGATCAAAAAAAATATCAACAATCCCTGATACACCTTCCCTGCTGAGCTTGAGCAGTCTGGAACTCTGCCAAGCCTCCTTGCTGCCCTGTTTGCAGACTGGTTCCATGTGTGCCTTTACCAAGGTCCCATGAACCTCTGGGATGGCTCTGGCCTTTGCAAGGGTTTGGGAGAGGTCTCCCAGTGACACTGCCCAGCCTTCTCAATATCCCTGACACCAAAACCTTTTCTATTACTCCACCGTTCCCATTTAGTTCTCAGGACACAACACATATTCTCATGGTTCTTGAGGAGAAAATTAGAAGTGATTTCATTCTAGAGGTCAAGTGGTGGAGCGACCCAGTCTGCTCTGGCCCAACAGCACTGCCCACCCCTTTCTGGGCACTCCCCCCACAACCCCAGCCCCTCTGAAAGGCACAACAGCTCCTGGGGAACAGAGAGGAGTCTCAGCATCCCCATCAGCTCAGGGGCTGGGCACTCAGCATGGCAGGAGGAAATGCAGGTAAGGGAAACTGCAGGAGCCCTGGTGTCATCTCCAGGAGATGCCCAGCACAACCTGACTTTGTCCCTCAGTGCCAGCCACTCTCCCAAGCCCAGTACAGAGTCCTTGCCAAGGGACAGAGCAGCCTGTCCCGAGGGGAGGTTGCAGAAAGAGGTTTCTTTGTGCCATGGATTCCTCTCTGCAGGCACAGAAATGCTGCCTTGCTCTTCTTCAGGGACATCCCTTTCCCCAGGGCAGTGTGTCCAGGTTGCCTTGGGCAGTTGCAGATCCCAGTCTATGATCCCTGCAGGGCCCTGAGCTAGAGGTGCTGCTCTGCAGAGGGAGGGGCTGTGGCACCCTAGGGTGACCCTGCACGGGCCATGCTGGTCAGCGTGGGAAGTTTCAGTAGCAGGATGGGGATCACTCCTCTCTACCCTCTTCCATATTCCTGGAAGGCTCAGTAGTCAAGAACGAGGTTGGGCAGGACCATGAGCTATTTCCAGTGTCACAGAGGACAGGAGAGGGCTCCACTCCATCCAGCCTGTGGGCTGGAGAGTTCTTCAGGACACCCTCCTGGAAAGCCCACCCCTGGCTCTGGTACAGCCCTCCCTGAACTGGGGAGGCACAGTAGGAGTTCACTGAGGGGATGAGGAGTCACTGACCAGAGTCCTTTCTCTGTTCCTGCTGCATTCCCCTGGGGTTGCAGAACTCTCCTTGACCAGTTCCCAGGGAGGTTTAGTACTTTAGCTCTGGGTGACTCCACCGAGGGCAGGATTCTGCTCCAGGGTTCCATTCACTGCTGAGTGTATGGGACGGGCTGTCCCTGCAGATCCTCTGTGCTCTCCTGCAGTTCCTCATTTCCTACAGACAAGTCCTCACCTGCCATCAGAGCCAGCACCAGCTGCAGAGCCCCAGGCAGGTGACTTGGAGACCATTTGCCACAGGCCACCAGCACAGAACATCTGACCCAGCCCTCAGTCCCTGAAGTACCACAGTCAGTTGCTTCTCTCCCTGCACGGACTGAATGGGGAAACGAGCAGACTTTGGAGAGTCTATTCCTTGGCCTTGTTCTTTACACCAACCATTCAAAAAGGACAAAGTCTTCAGGAACTGCCCAGGGGTGCATCCCCTTTCATGATGGAAATGGTGTTAAGGAGCCTAGTTCAGTGTCAGCAGTGCCCAGGGCCTGTCCCTGCCCATGGTCACAGGACTGACACACAGCAGCGACTGAGCTGCCAGAGCACTCAGGCCTTGGGCAAAGAGCAGAAAGGAGAGGGAGGCAGTGGAAAAAGAGCATCTCTGAAAAGCCCAAGAGCTGCTGCTCCCTGGCAGTACTCCTGTCCCAGGACTCTTTACCCCTTCTCCTCTGCACACAGACACTGCCCTCCAGCTTCAGGGAAGTTCATGAAGGAAGAATCTGGAAAAAAAAATTCAAGTCCTTTATTATACTCAGAGATTGTGATTCCTCATGTACAGAATGATTAAACAGTGAGTGTTCTGCTGAAGAAAAGAGGTAGGTTATTGCTCCCGAAAAGCATCCAGTCATCATTTTCCTCAGGGCATCCTTGAGCTCCTGGTTCCTCGGGTTGTAGATGAGGGGGTTCAGTGCTGGAGGCACCACTGAGTACAGAACTGACAGGGCAAGATCCAGGGATGGGGAGGAAATGGAGGGGGGTTTCAGGTTGGAAAATATGGCAGTGCTGACAAACAAGGAGACCACGACCAGGTGAGGGAGGCACGTGGAAAAGGTTTTGTGCCGTCCCTGCTCAGAGGGGATCCTGAGCACAGCCCTAAAGATCTGCACATAGGAGAAAACAAAGAAAATAAAACAACCAAACACTAAACAGGCACTAACCCCAAGAAACGGAAGTTCCCTGAGGTAGCCTGAGTGTGAGCAGGAGAGCTGGAGGATGTGGGGGATTTCACAGAAGAACTGGTCCAGGGCATTGCCCTGGCACAGGGGCAGGGAAAATGTATTGGTTGTGTGCATCAGAGCATTGAGAAACCCAGCAGCCCAGGCAGCTGCTACCATGTGGGCACAAGCTCTGCTGCCCAAGATGGTCTCATAGTGCAGGGGTTTGCAGATGGCAACGTAGCAGTCGTAGTACATGATGGTGAGGAGGGAAAACTCTGCTCCAAGAAAGAAGACAAGCAGAAAGACCTGGACAGCACATCCTGCATAGAAGATGTCCCTGGTGTCCCAGAGGGAGTTGTGCATGGCTTTAGGGACAGTGGCACAGATGCAGCCCATGTCTGTGAGGGAGAGGTGTAGCAGGAGGAAGTCCCTGGAGGTGTGCAGGTGGTGGTCGCAGGCTACGACGCTGAGGATGAGGCCATTGCCCAGGAGGGCAGCCAGGGAGATGCCCAGGAAGAGCCAGAAATGCAGGAGCTGCAGCTCCTGCCTGTCTACTAATTCCAGGAGGAGGAGGAACTGGGCCATGGAGCTGCTGTTGGGCATTGGCTGTTTCTTAGTACAGGGTCTGTTCAGAAAAGGAAGTCACATGGCAGAGTTAAGACAGAAACCTCCGCTCAGCTGGATGGAGCTGTCCCTGCCAGCAGTTTCTTCCCTGGGTCCAGGGCTGGGCCCTGGCAGTGCTGCCAGAGCCCAGCCCAGCCCTGGGGGCTCAACTCTGCCCTGCAGAGCCCTCCCAGCAGCACAGGGCACTGCCCAGGGGCTGGTCTGCCTGGGCAGGCTCCGATGGTAAAGTCAGAGCAACCCTGAGGAGGACTGAAAAGGGAAACTGATGTTGTCTCTAAGACAGTTTTGATGTCTGATACTCTCAGGTTCAATTGCCTCTAATCTAACAGAGTTCAAGAGTTCAAGTTCCTCTGCTCAGAGATTAATTTCTCTGTCACAGTGAACACCCAGACAACCCCGAGTGTAACACTGAAAGAACTGGTTCATTCTCTTTAAGGTACCCCCTGTGTGTCTGTGCCTCCTGAAAATACCTTCTGGGAAATTTCCTGCTTTGATCTGGAGCTGTGACCAGCCCTCATCCCTGCAGCACACTTTCGAGTTTAGAAGGACTCTGCCCTGCTCTGCCCTACCAGGAGTTGCTCCTTGCTCACAGTCCTTCTCCCCCAGCCCACTGGAGCTCCTTGTCCTGGTTGAGAGCTGCCCCTGGCAGGCAGCAGAGTCCCTGCCCCAGCACACAGAGCCCTGAGGGGAAGGACCCTGCTCGGCACCACAGCCCTGGGCACCCCTGGCTGCACCCCCACCTTCCCACCCCACAGGCAGCCATGGCAGAGGGAACCTTCTTGCCCTGTGCCTCTGATGGGGCAGCAGCAAGTCCTGCTCTGGAGCAGCTTCTCCTGCTGCACCCCAGTAAATCTAGCAGAGTCATTGTCCCAGTTTAAATGAGACAAGGGTCTTTTGCTGAGGATGAGTTATGAGAAAAGACCCAAACTCCTCCTTCTAAGCAATTATAAATCCAAAATTAAGAGACTTCGATTGAAGGAAAAACAAATTATGGAAAAGGAAAAATAACAGCCCTTTATTAAAAGGTATGTGTGTATTAACAGAAACACGAAAAAAAAACAAACAAGTAAAACGACCAAACAATACTCCTATACCCACAAATAATCCCCTTCAAAAACAAACCAATAAACCAGCAAAAGGAAAAGTAAACAGTTCAATTTGTGCCCTTTGGTGCAATTCCAACCACGGTCAATAGGGGGAGCTGTTGGGTAACTGGAGATGCAGAGCTTGTAATGTCCTATAGCAGTCACCAGGTGGCGCTGTTGGATCACTGGAGGTGCAGAACTTGTAGTGTCCTGTAGCAGTCACCAGGGTATGCCAGGGAAAACCAAAAACTGGGCCCCCCCCTTCCCTTCCCACACACTGGGAAAGGAGAGAGGGAGAGGGGGGAAGGGAAAACAGCAACAAACAGAAATTTCTCCCAATGAAAAAAACTCACGATCTTCAGCTGGTTGGAATTTGCTTCAGGCAGGGCCCGCAGCTAGCAATGGCTGAGCAGAGAGCAGCAGCAAGCTTCCCCTCCGAAGTGTGCTGCAGCCCACAGCCCAGTCCACCAAAAACTCCTCCTCCCCTGTTGCCCAGGAGACAAGAGAAAAGGGTAAACAATGGCCTTTCATCTGCCCCGTTTCCTAGGAGACTAATCTCTCAGCCACTAGCCAGGCCAACTAGTTCTTTGTATTTCTCAAGTGTTCACTTGATAGCTCTGCAGCAGGGGCAGGGGGAAGGGAAAAAATTCCTGCTAGGCTTCCAAGAACTAGTTAAACCATGACAGCCATCCTGACAGGTCCTGTCAGGGCTGGCATGCGGCAGGTGGAAGAGGCACTTGCAGGAACTCACCTGCACTGCTCTGCAGCCAGAGCCTTACCATGGCAAAGGGCTGGCAAGGTTCCTCTCTTGAGGAGCTCTGCCCTGTCCTCCCACCCCAGGATACCTTTCACCTCCTTCTCCTGTCTGCCCTTGCTGCCTGCAGCTCCTGTCCTGCTCTGCCATAGGACCACTTCCTCTGCACTGCAGGAACTGAGAGTCCTTCTGAAAGATCCTACAAGCTTTAGGAGATCCCTTCAGGAAGGGAAGTTTAAGTTTCCTACAGCCAGAGAATTCTTCATTCAAATCCTGTGAAGGTTTCTCCCATAGTGAGAGCTCAGTCCCCTCCCAGACCAGGTTACCCCTCCTCCGTCTCCCTTCCCTCCTGTGCCCTCGGTGCCTGCAGGCAATGCCCTCAGCCCTGCTGGGTTGTGCAGAGGAGCTACTCCTGGACAGAGCTGTCTCTTTGAAGCTCTTCTTGGTTGCCAGGAGCTCCCTGTGTGCCAGGAGCCTGGCCCAGCTCAGAAGCCCAGCAACAGCCCCAGGCATTTCATCACCCTGGGGGAATTTGGTGTTGTTTACATGAGACTCAGTCCCTGAGAGTAAGTTCAAATAACTTCTCAAGAAGTCAAAGTGAGATTGAAACACTAAAGTTTTTGCAGTGCTAATGAGTCTCAGGACACAACTGAAATCGTGTCCCCAAGTTCCAGATAGAGCAGAAAACTGCAGATAGTGATGACAAGTCAAGAAAAGCAAGAGAAAGGTGGCACTAATGCTGAGGAAACCTGTATGTGTGAGTAGGGACAAGGAGGTCATGTGGCCCCAGGGCTGCAAGGGGCACTTGTCTCCTCCTGGCATCAGTGGCATACACAGCAGCCATGGCCAAAGGCCTGCAGAAGGTGACTCTGTCAGGGCCTTTCAGCTTCTGCACATGCCTCTCTCCTCTCCAACCCAGGTTGTCCTGCAGTGTCCATGCCCTGCCCCTTTCCCTGCAGGCTGTCGTCATCCCCCCGGCTGCCCCACCTGGCTGGCCCCTTCCTGCACTGACATCTCTCTGTTCTCCATGGCTCTTCCTGCACACACAAAGCCTTGGGCTCATCCAGACTCCTCCTGGTTGATGTGTTGCACCACAGCACTGCCCTTGGAGTGAAATTCTTTTCTCCTCTTGCCAGCCTGGACCTCCTCAGCTGCACTTGGCATTATTTCTTTATTTCTTCTGCATTTTTCTGCTACCACAAAAGCATCCACCCTCTCTGAAGCGACTCTTCAAGCACTCACAGGGTTCTTCTCTACTGTCCTCTGTCTGCACACCACTGAACCCGGGACTCCTTTGCCCCTGTAGAGTGGTCATATGTTTGAGACCTTCAAACCCCTTCCTGGGACATCTCTGAGCACTCTCCAAGGTGTTTGGAGATGAACACAGGGAGCTCATAGCCCAAGATAGTCACAGTGATACATTTTACCAAGGCCTGTAGTGGCAGAACACGGAACAATGGTTTTAAACTGCAATAGGGGAGATTTATATTGGATAAAATGAGGAAATATTTACTAATGGGGTTGGGAAGAACTGCAACAGAAGAGGATGACCCATCCCTGGATTGTCCAAGGTCAGGAACTTTGAGCAGCCTGAATTATTGAAGATGTCACTCCCCATGTTCAGGGGTTTGGACCACATGAGCTTTTATCTCCCTTCCAAGCCAAACCATTCTGTGATTCTTTGAGTCTAATATTCCAAACTCCTTCTCCAAAGAATTTCTATTGCTGGGACATGAATTGCCATGTTTTTGGAGAAGCCATTGTAAAACGGTAAAAACTCAATTCAAATAAAGTTCCAACATCTCTGTGTGAGAGTTTCACCAAATGGGTCAATGGCAGAGCCTGCCAGGATGACCTTGCCAGTTGAAGATGGGGGATTCTGTTTGGGGTCTGAGCCTTATGATGGGCAATAAGAAAGCACATCTGGGGACTGTGCAAGACCTGTCGTGGGATCTCTAGGGAAGAACCAAAGGAAGGAAAATGGTGGGATCAAGGTGGTTTGTGAAGGGATGGGTGTGAGAAAACAGAGAGAAAAGGGGATGAAAAAGCTGGTCATGATAAACAGGAGGCTGGTCAAGACACGTCTCTGGCTGTACTCTGCAAGTGATCCCCACAGCCTGTCCCATTTTCTTAATAACTCCATTGACAAGAAGTTTCGCTGGCCAGGGAACCTCTCTACTCCTGGCACAGATTGTGGCCCAAGTTCCAGCCACTGCAGCAGGAAACACTAACAGTAAACTCCTCTGTTCTTTTTGGGGCCCAGACTGGGGTGTGTTTGTGTTGGAAGCACAAAACACTGAAGCAAATGCAAAGCTCAACCCGCGATGGGGCCCATGGGGATCAGAACAGACACAGGAATCAGATGACAGTCCTGGGCTGGGTTGCCACAGTGTCAGGAAGGAACGTGGAGCGGAGTGGAAGCTGCGTGGTCTCGTTCTTCTCCTTGATACCCAGAGATGTTTTGTACAAACCAGATTGGCACCTCCTACCAAGAAATATTCTGTACAATGTGCCCACAAAAGAAATGGAAGGTTGGACCACAGTCCCACCCACAGCACTTTGCACAGTCCTGGTTAATAAGGTATAAAATGTCAGCCTGACTTTGTCCCTAAGTGGGGATGAGAATTGGACACCAAATCTGCAGGGACAGATGGAGGGGTTTGTCCCCCTGGCCCTCCTCAGAAGGGACACCTTTCAGGAAGTGTTGTGGCCTTGGCTGTGCTGAGTGTTGAGCCGGGCAATGCAGTTTGTGATTGCAGTGGCACTGTCAGGGCTCTGCAGAGCTCCTCTGAGTTCATGCCTTTGTCCCCAGCAATGCCAGAGAGCTGCAGGGGCTGCATTCAATGCCTTGTGCTCTTGGCGAGCCTGCCTGGCTCTTCGGAATGGGAGCAGACCTGGTGTGTTCAGACTGTTCCTGCCTCCAGTGTGGGGCCTGGAGTGATGTGTTTGCAGCATTCAATTGGCGCAGTGGGCAGGATGGCCGTGGATCCATTCCTGCACAAACACAATCATGCTCCATCCAAAGCAGGGATACAATGGGCCCACAAGTTTTGGAAGAATAAGAACAAGGGAGTTTTGGCACTGTGGAACCCCATGGAACCAAAGGAACTCTGAGACCCGGTGGAACCTCATGGAATAAAGGGGACATTGTGACCCTGCAGCACCTCATGGAACCAATGGGAGTCGGGGACATGGCAGGGCCTGATGGAAACAAAGGAACCTCATGGGAACAAAGGGACTCCAGGATACTGCCAAAACTCAGGGAGACAAGGGAACCTCAGGACACTGTGGAATCTCATGGAATCCAGGGGCCATTGTAATCCACTGGGGTCCCCTGGAACCAAAGGGAACATGTGACACTGGGGAACCTCATGGGATCAAAAGGACTCCGGGACTTTGTGGAACGTCAAGGAATCAAGGGCCCACTGTGACACTGCATTACCTCATGGAACAAAGGGAATCAATGAGACAGAGTGGAACTTCATGGAATCAAGGCTCCTTTGTGACACTGCAAGGCCTTAGGTAGCCAAAGGGGCCCTGGGACACTGTGCAACCTCATGAAATCAAGGGGCCATTGTCACACTGTGGAAACTCATGGAATCAAAAGGACCCAGGGACTTAGTGGAACATCAGGGAATCAAGGGGCCATTGTGACATTGTGGAACCTCATGGAATCAAGGGGCCATTGTGACACTGGGGAAAATGATGGAATCAATGGGCCATTGTCACACTGCAGGGCTTATGGAGCCAAAGAACGCTGGAAACAGCGCAACCTCATGGAATCAAAGAGCCATTGTTGCACTGTGGAGTCTCAAGGAGTCTCAAGGAGTCTCAAGTCTCAATCCAATCTTTGCCTCAGATTTTGTCAACAAATTAAATTTAAGGAATTCCAGAAGTGTGACTGAACCACTTTTGTCCCACAGGTTTTAATGATTGGCAAAATGGGAATATTTATATAAAATGAATCATTTATTCTTACAAATGATCAGACAAAAGATCTTAATCAGAATTATTAAGTACACAGTATAAAGGCTAAAACTACTAGTAGTACAGTATAAGGTAAGATAGTGCACTATATTGAAGCAATTCTTGAAACAATTATATTAAAGCTAGCAAAAAGAAATAATTATTACATAGAGATCTGATGTCACTCACCCAGACCAACGGTTGTGGGGAGATTTCTTTTGCTCAACCTTGAGGAGTGTCCTTGGAAGGCATTACCACCCAAGGCAGGAATCTCCACCCATATACCCCAAGAAGGGCTATGTTAGAAGAAGCTGCCTGTATGAAAGGAGACTGGACTTCTATAGTATGAAGTGATTGACTGCTCCTCACAAATGTCCAGGCCAGTTACCAGCTTCTCTGTCACATCCAACTTCAAAAAGCAGGATGTGTGTTTGGAGTTTGGTGAACCAGGCTGGTTTGAGCATCATTCAACACCAAAAACATCCCCATGGCACCACCGGTAGCTTCCAGATCTCAGAGAGAGCTTGCAGGAGAGCTTGCATTGTTGGCATTCTCTCATGGGATTTTAGGACTTCTCAGGAAAGGCCCTCCTGCCCCATGGGTAGAGAGGTTGGCCATGAAAGTCCATCCGGGAGATGCACAGGTACCCAAGAGTTGGGCTACTGAGTGACATCCACCAATGGACAGGTAGATCACACTGACAAGATCAAAGTGTCTCAGGTAGAGCTGGACTGGCAACACAAGGGAGAATTCTTCCTGGTTCGATGGGTCCGTGACACCTGAGGCCCTCAGGGAAGAGGTGCAACACACAGCTGGGCTTGTGATCCAGGGGTGGATTTAACCATGGACACCAACTGCCAGGTTATCCAGAACTGTGAAACATGTGCTGCCATCAGACAGGTCAAGAAGGTAAAGCCCCTGTGGTGTGAGGGGATGATGGCCGAAATAGAGATGTGGGGAGGCCTGGTAGATTGATCACAGCACACTCCCCAAACCCACCAAGGCAAGCTTTCCGTGCTGACAGTGGTGGACACAACCCCTGGAGTGCAGGAGACACACCCTGTGCCTCACACCACTGCCCACAACACCATCCTGGGCCTGGAAAAGCAAGTCCTGTGGAGACACGGCACTCCAGAAAAACTGGAGTTGGATAGCAGGACTCTTCTCAAAAACAACTTTGTGGAGACCTGGACCAGAGAGTTCAGCATGCAGTGGATGTATCATATTCCCTGTCATGCACTAGCCTCTGGGAAAGTTGAATGGTAGAGTGGACTGGTAAAAACCACATGGAAAGCAATGGGCAGTGGGACCTTCAAACATTAGGGTCTGCATTTAGCAAAAGCCACCTAGTTAGTTAATACTGGAACCTAAAGAGATAAAACTCCAGGCCAGTTTAGTGTCTAAAAGAAGCTAAAAAGAGCAGGTCCTTTAACCAGGCCCACAGTCCAGGGGAACACACATGACCCGCCCTCCCAGGCAATGGTTCAACAGTTGTATAAGATGGTCCGTCCAGCCACAGTATTATCCACCTCCTGGTTCTGCCCATCTCTGCCCCCTATACACCCCATCAGGAATTGGGTTTGGAGTCTTTGGGACCCCTTCTTCCTCATCTTTATCTTCTGGTCCTGAAGACCTCGCTGTCACCTTCCAAGCTTGCTAGGTCCTGGCAGATGAACCTCAGGAGTAAAGGGTGGGACCGGTTCTGTGCATGCTGTGCCTCACCTAAAAAAATCCACTGCGCAGGTTTGAAGGCTATACCCACACTTGTAAAGCCCTACAGCCACAGGTGAGGGACGAAACGGCAAATGATAAGGTGCACTGGAAGCCGCAGTCCTAACCCTGCATGCAGGTGGTTCAGGACATTGGTCACCTGAGACTGACCCCAGAGATGACAGTCTCATTTGGCAGCATCCTGAATGACCAAGTAACCTTTTTCAAGGAGACCACTGCTTGCTCCACACGTAGAGGGGTCTAGAAAAGTTGGCCTAACCAAAGCTCATCTCCACCCTTCACCCAGTTAGTTAACTGCGGTCAATGGGCATCTTCTGATGCGGTCAAATAAAGATTAAGAGACAAAGACATACACATGCCTTCAAAGGTGTGTCCAAATTGACACTCGCATGCTGAAACATCAGAACCATGCTTGATACTGTGGATAGTGGACGTCCTGAGCATCGCTCGACTCTAATTGCCCACAAACTGTCATGACTCAACATCAACATCGCTGCTCTCAGTGAAGTTCATCTCCATGAGGAAGGCAGCCTTAGAGAACATGGTACCAGTTATACACTCTACTGCTCAGGTAAACCCCCAACTGAAAGGCATCTTTCAGGGCTTGGCTTCATGATCAAAAACTCTATTGTCTCTAAACTCAAATATTTGTCTACTGGTCATTCTGATCGAATGATCTCCCTACTCCACCCACTACACAACAAGTAACATGTTGTTCTCTTTAGTATATATGCCCCAACCCTCCAAGCTGACCCTGCTGAAAAAGATAAATTCTGCACCGACCTATGCCGCCTTATGCAAAAGGTTCCTGCAGATGATAAGATCATTATGCTTGGTGATTTCAACACCAGAGTAGGAAAGAACTCTGAAGCCTGGAAAGGAGTACTAGGCAAGCATGGTGTTGGAAACTGCAACAATAATGGTCGCCTTCTGCTAGAGTTCTGTGCGGAGCAGCAGCTCACCATCACCAACACTATCTTTCAGCAGAAAGATAGTTTGAAGACAACCTGGATGCATCCTAGATCCAAGCACTGGCACCTCACTGATTATATCTTGGTCCGACAGAGAGATATCAGCGATGTTCGTCACACCCATGTGATGCCTAGTGCAGAATGCCAAACAGATCATCTCCTTTTGTGCTGTAAACTTAACCTCCACCTTAAGTTCAAACCTAAAAAGGGCGGCATTCCTAGAAGGAGACTTCAAGTTAACAGTCTTCAAACAGCTACAGTGAGGGACAGTTTCCAGGCAAATCTTCAATCCAGGCTCAAAGTTCATTCCACAGATCCCTCTCCCGAAGTGCTTTGGCAACTTATTAAAAATAGAATCCTTAGTCCTCTGAAGAATCCTTAGGGTTCTCCTTCAAGAAAAACAAGGACTGGTTTGATGAAAACAATCATGAGATGTTGCAGAATTAGAGGCTCTCTGGGTTGAAACAAGAATAGATCAGTTGGTGGGAATCTGAAAAGTCCCAAGAATAGGTGTTTTGAGAACTAGACGAGTGTTTTGAGAACTAGACACTTGAGAAAAATAAGGGTCAAACACCACCTGCTATGGGAGGCATGGGAGCAAAACAGCACCTGCTATGGGAGGCATGAGAATGGAAATATTGTTATGAGATTTAGAAGAATAGGAATTTAAAAAATAAGATATATAGAATAGCCAATAAGAATTGTGTGAACAATGTGTGTTTTAAATGTGTAACCAATAGCTATTAAAATAGTTAAATATGTTTTAAGTGTGTATCCAATGATGTGTGAAATAGTAAAATATATTATAATTATTAGACTGCATAAAAATCTGTGTGATGGCTAATAAAGTTTGAAGCTTCCGACATCATATTGGTGGGGACGAAGTTTCCTTTGGAGTCTCGCACGTGTTACATCTGGTGCTCCGCGGGAGGAATTTCGTCTGGGAACGGAGTTCGGAATATACGGAGTCCAGTGATTGACAGCACATATCCGTATCGGAAGATTGTTGCTGTGGCGAAAAGGCGAGGTGTCTGCTGACTGGCTGTGGTACTGCGGGCCGCAGTTTCAGGAGCCCACAGAGGCGAAGCCCAAAGAGGCGGTGAGTTGAAGCAAGCGCTTGCAAAATATTCAGCAGACAACATGAGAAATGCGGTATCCGCAGTTGAGCGAACAACGCTCAAATGTATGCTATATTTAGCAAAAAAGAAGGCAAAGATACCGGAGCTGAGGGCCCGGCAGTGCCTGGAGCTGCGGCGGCAGCTGGGGGCTAATAGCTCAGCCCTCACCCGGGCACTGCGGGAGGAAAACACAAAGGATAGAAAGGAGCAGAACGAAGCGACACCGCGAAATGGCAGAGCGAAGTATCAGCGGTGCGTGACAAGCACTGACGGGGCGGGACGGCTCGGCTCGGCTCTGCGGGCCGGGGCCAGGACCGGGACCGGGGTCGGCTGAGATCGGTCAGCTGAGACCGGTCGGCTGAGATCGCGATTGAAAACCTTTTTACCCCCCCCGCACAAAGTGAGCTGGAGACAAGCCGAAACAGGGAAGTGAAGCAATCAGTCGCTATGACGACCATTCACTCTAAAAATCCATAAAATCCGTGAACAACATTCTTTGAACTTTTAACAATGTTAATGAAATTAAACAAGAAGCAAAAATATGTTTGCTTTGCAAGTTATAATTTCAACCCAACAGTCACTCACAGATAGAAGACACGGAGTTAAACATTACTAACTCTAAGACTGAAAAAACAAAAGCTTGTGTAAGAGTAGTATCTGAAACCTTTCAAACACATGAACTCCCTAAAACTTTTACTGCTACTGTGAAAGTTGAAGCAACATCTCACTCACAGTGCCTATCCAGGTTTACTTTCCGAGGACGACAGGGCCGGTTACAGTCGCCTTAAGCAGACGGAACCAGGAACCCAACTAACTCAGAGACTTTTAATCCTAAAGTGGTGGGTTCGAGCCCCACGTTAGACTCGCCAGAGCAACAGGAGGACGAGATGGGATTCCCAGACTGAGTCTATCGTTTTTTCCCCCTCTGCAAAATTGCCTGACTTCTCTCATTTGTTTCTGCTACGATAGCCACTTAAAACTGACTGAACTATTAATAGGAATGATTTATAAGCTTTTTGTTAACAGTAGAAACAACTGGAAGAGCCAGCACAAAACGGGACGGCTATGCAGAACCACACTGAGAGCAGAGCGAGGCCAGTGCAAAGTGAACAGAGCGAAGGCGGGGCCTGGCCGAGCGCTCGGAGCGGCAGTGCCGGGACGGGGATCGGGCTCTCCGGGAAGCGCGGGCCGTGCAGGGGGAGCAGCGGGAGCGGCTGGAGCAGCTCCGGGAGCAGGAAGAGCGTTTGGAGCAGGCGCGGCTGAGCCTGGCCCAGCAGCGGCGGCAACTCCAGCGGCTCCGGCAGGAATTGTCACCTCCAGGGACCGGGACCGGGATCCTGCCGGGCACGGAGCGGCTGATCCCGGGGGATGCGGTCCCGGGGGAGCGACTCCACATCCCGCTGGCTCCCGCGGCTCCCGGCGCTCCGGGATTGCTCCCGACATTCCTGCCTCCCGTGGAGATGATCCTGGGGGGCTCCAGGGACCCCCTGTGGGGCTCCAGGGACCCCCTGTGGGGCTCGGCCGCGCTCCACGGGCACCTCCTGCTGCTGAAACACCAAGCACAGGCGGGGCCACTGTTACTGCAGCTCCGCGGCGAGTGCGGAGCCGAGGCTCTGCGGGCTCCGGGACAGAACGGGACACACTACTCCCTAACAGAATCGGGCCCCACCACCCGCGGTGAAGAGTCCTAGAATTAACCCAAAACTACAAAACTCGGCAATTGTAGTGTTGCCGACACAACTTTCTCGACAGTGTAACAAAGTTGCCGAAACTGCAGCTGCTAAACTAAACTTAAAAAAAAAAAAAAAAAAAAAAAAAAAAAAAAAAAAAGGATTTCCATGTCTGTGACTAATAGTATTATTCATTTAGGTTAAACTTTATATTTCTTGTATTGATTCCTCTTCAAAATAAGTACAGTTATTACTAAACATGACTATAGAGATGGCAAACTGAGAAGCACACAGCCAGTAATACTTGGGATATGAGATGTGTGGTTGAAATGCAAAAATATAATAAAAATTCTAGCTATGTGTGAGTGAAGAGTGATTGAGGTGGCCACCTTTTTGAATGACTGAAAAAAAAGCTGTATGAGTGAGAAAAGCTGTGTAGATATCTATGTGTGTGAACTTAAAATACTTTAAGAGTATTAAGATTTTAAGAGGATGTGTTATATAAATTTAATTATGGTAAGTTGATGCATACTAACCTTCAAAGATTAGAAACAAGAATCAAAAAGTTGCAAATTAATGCTGGTCAAAACTGACTAAATAGTCTATTAGTAGATGAGAACTATCAAAATGACTTTTGTCTATATTTAAAACAAGATTACTTGTATTGCTCAATGACTTAGTCAAAACAGCTGTTATGGTAGGCATAATCATATTGCTTTTTGTGATTTTTGTACCGTGTGTCTTGCAATGTTTGCAAGGAATGGTTACAAGAATGATAAAGAATGTATGGGTTGTAAATAAAGAAAAAGGGGGAGATGTTGCAGAATTAGAGGCTCTCTGGGTTGAAACAAGAATAGATCAGTTGGTGGGAATCTGAAAAGTCCCAAGAATAGGTGTTTTGAGAACTAGACGAGTGTTTTGAGAAATAGACACTTGAGAAAAATAAGGGCCAAACACCACCTGCTATGGGAGGCATGGGAGCAAAACAGCACCTGCTATGGGAGGCATGAGAATGGAAATATTGTTATGAGATTTAGAAGAATAGGAATTTAAAAAATAAGATATATAGAATAGCCAATAAGAATTGTGTGAACAATGTGTGTTTTAAATGTGTAACCAATAGCTATTAAAATAGTTAAATATGTTTTAAGTGTGTATCCAATGATGTGTGAAATAGTAAAATATATTATAATTATTAGACTGCATAAAAATCTGTGTGATGGCTAATAAAGTTTGAAGCTTCCGACATCATATTGGTGGGGACGAAGTTTCCTTTGGAGGTCTCGCACGTGTTACAATGAGATCCAGGAATTGTTGAGAAAGAAGAGAACTACTCACCAAGCCCACCTTGCTCAGCCATCTTGTCATGTAAGAAAAGCAGCCTTTTGACTCTCATGTAGCAAGCTCCAACAGAAACTTTGTGACATCCAGAACAAGTGGTGGATCAATCTAGCTGAAAAAATTCAATTATGTGCAGATACGAGTGACCACAGGGGATTCTATGAGGCTCTGAAAACAACTTACGGTCCTACGCACCAGGTTCAAAGCCCTTTACTCAGTGCAGATGGTCAAATGCTTCTCACAGATAAAGTTTCCATTTTGAATTGATGGTCTGAACACTTTCAGACTCTCTTCAGTACTAGCCGTGTAGTTCAAGACTCAGCAATGCAGTACATTTCACAACAACCTGTGAAAACTGAACTGGATACTGCCCCTACTATGGGAGAAACTCTTAAAACCAAAGAGCAGGTGAAAATTGGCAAGGCAGTTGGGGTTGGCAGAATCCCACCTGAAATCTGGAAGCACAGTGGCCAAACACTCCATGCTAAGTTTCAGGAATTCGTGGTGCGTTGTTGGGAATGAGGCGAACTACCATCAGACCTCCGTGATGCAGTCATCATGACGTTGTACAAGAAGAAAGGAGATAAATCAGATTGTTCAAAATACCGAGGTATTACTCTGCTTTCCATTGCTGGTAAAATCCTTGCAAGAATTCCTTTGAACAGAATCCACTATAGCAGAAGAACTTCTACCTGAAAGCCAATGTGGTTTCAGAGCCAATAGGAGTACCACAGACATGGCATTTGTTCTCAGACAACTGCAAGAGAAGTGTAGGGAACAGAACAAAGGACTCTATGTAACCTTTGTTGATCTCATCAAGGCTTTCGGTACTGTGAGCAGAAAAGGTCTGTGGCACATTTTGGAACGTTTAGGATGTCCCCCCAAGTTCCTCAAAATGATCATCTCGCTTCATGAGGATCAGCGTGGCCAAGTCAGATATGGTGATGCATTTTCTGAGCCCTTTCCAATAACCAATGGTGTGAAGCAAGGCTGCGTTCTCACACCAACTCTATTCACAATCTTTTTCAGCATGATGCGCCAAAGGGCAATGGCAGACCTCGATGAAGAAAATGGTATCTACATCCGATATCGTAGCCATGGAAGCCTATTCAACCTAAATCAACTGAAGGTCCACACTAAGACCTAAAATTATCTTATCCGTGAGCTGCTTTACGCTGATGACGCCACCCTCGTCACCCACACAGAAGTAGCTCTGCAGCATTTAACATCCTGCTTTGCAGAGGTTGCTGAGCTTTTTGAGCTGGAAGTCAGCTTGAAGAAGACAGAAGTTTTATATCAACCTGCACCTCAGGAAGCCTTCCATCATCTCCACATTGTCATTGGTAAAATAGAGCTCAAATCAGTCCAGCAATTTAATTACCTGGGAAGCATCATCTCGGACAGTAAGACTGACAAAAGGTTAGCAAAGGGACACAGAGCCTTTGGTAAACTCCATAAAAGATACCTGAAGAAAAGTACAAAGATCAGCGTTTACAAAGCTGATTGTACTGTCTACTCTTTTATATGGGTCTGAATCATAGGTCATTTACCGCCACCACTTGCAACTCTTAGAACACTTCCATCAACGCTGCCTCCACACAATCCTAAACATCCAGTGGACGGATTATGTGACCAATTTGTCTGTCCTTGAACAGGCAGCAGTCACGAGTATTGAGGCCATGCTGCTGAGAACACAGCTGCGTTGGGCAGGGCACGTCTCCAGGATGAAGGACTACCACCCTCCCTAAGATTGTGCTCTATAGTGAACTTGCCACTGGCTGCCGCATGAGAGGAGCCCCGAAGAGGAGATACAAGGGCTCCCTGAAACAAGTAAGCGTGGGTAGAGCCCTTCTCAAATCTTCATTCGCAAAGCCTAGCCGTGGCAAAAAACTTTTAAAATCTACAAAAAGCTAAAAAAAAAAAAACCATCCAAAAAGCTTGAAGGTATCACACAAACCTAGTTAGTTAACTCTACCAGTGGAACTGGTCCTGCCCAAAAAGAACCTCTATATACCATTGAAGGGGATAAAATCCCTGTGGTCCATATGAGGAATATGTTAGGGAGGACAGTTTGGATTAGTCCTGCCTAAAGCAAAGGCAAACCCACCCATGGGACTGTTTCTGCTCAAGGACTTGGGTGTACTTGGTGGATGATGCAGAGGGATGGGGAAACACTGTGTCCCTCAAGGGGATTTGATTTTTGGGTAAGAACAGTCTGTGATGTTGGATTGTATAATATTGTTTGCCAAATGACACTCCCACTGTGTGCCATAACTCCCATGAACAAGGAGGTCTTTCCTTAGGTACATGTTTTTATTTTCCATGCTTTTGATGTTTTCTTTAAAAAAAAGGTCATGTCTACATTCCCTCCTTCTTCAGTAGCCCCCCATCTTGTGTGTCCTAGAGACTTGGTCTAACTGGGGAGTCTCATATTGTATTTGAGTGACATAAATGAACCTGCAATAACCTTTAGTCTGAGATTCATTTCCTGAGCAGAGCAGGACTGATCAGGAAATGAGAACAGCTTTCTGGCTGTCCCAGCTTAGGGACTGGCCCTGTGCCTGGAGCTGGAAGAGCTCTGGAGGAGCCCAAGGGTTGGGGCTGTTGTGCTGACCTGGGCGGATGGGATGGCAGGGAGGGGTTGCAGAGCTCTGAGGATCTCCTGCAGAGCAGAACAGGGCACACAGGGAGCCTCCTTTGCCTTTTGCCAAGCACGTTCAGCCCTGGTTGGGGCTGAATCCTCTCTGAGCTCCAGCTGCTGCTGTGCCCAGAGGGGCTGGGGCTGTGGGGCCACTGCCCAGAGCACCCTGCCTTGGGCAAGGCTGTGGGGCCAGACCCGCCTGGGCTGTGCTGGGGAGAGGTCCTTGGTGGTGGAGAGAGCTTGTGGGGGAGTCCAGCTGGTTCTGGGCTCTCAGTAAGCTGAGATACCGAAGATGGAACTTCTTACACCTGGCAGAGGGTTAACCACGGACAGTGGGGACTGTAACACAGAGTGGGTTTCCTGTTAGGAATGTTAACCTATGGTGTTAAGACATGTGGCTGTATGTCCAATCATAAGTTGTTATGAAGTGGTAAACCAATGCTGTGTGTACATGTGTCACCCAGAACTGTATAAAGGTAGCTGCACTGTTGCAATAAAAAAAAGCTGGTATCCTGAAACCCATGTCGCCTCCTGCCTCGACCGCGACAAGAGCTCAGGGGAGGTGGGAGAGCTTGGAGGGAGCTGGGCTGGGCTGGAAAGGAGCTGGGAGAGAAACCCATCCATGTGGATCTGACACTGTGGGATCGTGCAGGGGGATGACTCAGCCCAGGGGGGTTATGGTGCAGAGCCAGGGCCTGTGGAAGGCACTGAAAACATGCAAGTGCAGCGAGAGGAGCCTGTTTTGTGCCCTTGGTGGCATGGACAGACAAGGGATTGCTGGGCATGACCTGGGCTGTGCAGGAGGGACTGTGGGAAAGACATAGCTCCCCTGCAGTTTGTGGTTGCAGGAAAAGTCAAGACCCCAAAGAGCCTCAAGGGCTCTGTTGGAGACCAAGGCTGGAGGAGGGAAATGCAAGGCTGCTGTGCAATGGGAAGGGGGGTTTAATTCCAGCAGACACTGAGATGGTGCTCAGGGACTCCATGACTTCTCTGCCTGAGTCTTGCCTGGAAAGGTCTCTCAGGCCTCTGTGCTCGGGAAGGGCTTCAGGGAGGAGGAGAGCACGTCTCTGCAGGAACCTCCTGAAATCCCAGATGGATAAATGCCAGTGCCTGCCCCTGCAGGGGACTCAGCCTGGCCATGGCACAGGCTGGAGCTGCCTGGCTGGGAGCAGCCCTATCAGAAGCTGTGGGTGGGCAGGGAGCTGGGCAGGAGGCAGCTGTGTGCCCTGGCAGCAAGGGAGGCCAGGAGCACCCTGGGACGTGCATTTTCCAGCTCACTGTGGCTGAGGAAAGCTGCAGAAAGAGCTGGGATGTTTCTAAACTGTATCGTGTTTAAATTTTGTTTGTGGGCATCTATCAGGGATTGTTGATATTTTTTGGTCTGTGTTTGGCCCAGCCACCTGCAAAAATTTTGTTCTTTGCCTACCAAGTTCACTGATAAGTGGGAGTTTCGTCCTTGGAGAAATAGTTTCTTGTATAAACTGTTTTAATTGGTGTTCTGTGATTGGCTGGTTGTCTGTAGAGGACATCTGAAGGAGAAACTGAAGAGAAGAGGATGAAATAAAGCCCCTAGACCCAAATAGATAAAACCTCTCGAGTGAAACAGTGCATGCGTTAGGGGAATTCCAAAGTTCTCACACATGCACTGAAGGGGTACACTTATATAACCAAGGGGACGGACTGAGAACCTCTGTCTGGGTGGTACTGGCCACACCTGCCTGGACAGATACAATCAGTTAATGGTATAAAAGCAGTTGGCTGAGTTTTTTGGGGGGAGCTTTGCTTCACACGAAGGGCCTTTTTTCTATAGCGAGGACGCTTGCACGTGTGAGCCATCACCCCTCCGAGGGACGCAGCTGCTGTAGGGGTTTTCTATAATTATTGGGAGTGGGTGAGATAACTTTCTTAGTGACACCTGTATGAGTAGGGTGTCTCATATTGTTCTCTTTCTCTCAGGTGCCCGTTCCTTTTTTTTCTTCCCCTGGCCACCTTTTGCAATAAACACTGGGTTTTATTGTTGAGGTCACAGCAGTGTCATGGTTTTCAATCTTGGCATCCTTTCGATCTCACCTTGTTACAGGGCAATGAAGAGAAACTTTCTGTGGCTTTAAGTCTCACCAGTTCTCCCAAAGAACACAAACCTGATGAGTTGTGGTTCCGACTCCAATGGCACTTGGAGCTCCCTTCGTACCCAGAGTACAGAGCTCCCTTGTCCCACCAAGTCATAGAATCATAGAATCATAGAATAGATTGGGTTGGAAAAGACCTCCAAGATCAAGTCCAACCCTTGATCCAACTCCAATTACTATATCATGGCACTAAGGGCCACATCCAATCTCTTTTTAAAAACCTCCAGGGATGGTGAATCCACCACCTCTCTGGGCAGGCCGTTCCAATGCCTGATTACCCTCTCTGTAAAGAATTTCTTCCTAACATCTAACCTAAACCTCCCCTGGCATAGCTTGAGCCCATGTCCCCTTGTCCTATTGTTGGTTGCCTGGGAGAAGAGAGCAACCCCCACCTGGCTATAACTTCCTCTCAGGTAGTTGAAGAGAGTGATGAGGTCACCTCTAAGCCTTCTCTTCTCCAGACTAAACAACCCCAGCTCCCTCAGCCTCTCCTCATAGGACTTGTGCTCAAGTCCCTTCACCAGCCTGGTTGCTCTTCTCTGGACCCGCTCCAGCACCTCAATATCCTTCCTGAACTGAGGGGCCCAGACCTGAACACAATACTCAAGGTGTGGCCTCACCAGTGCTGAGTACAGGGGAAGGATCACTTCCCTGCTCCTGCTGGCCACACTGTTCTTGATGCAGGCCAGGATACCATTGACCTTCTTGACCACCTGGGTACACTGCTGGCTCATGTTCAGTCTCCTGTCGATCAGCACCCCCAGGTCCCTTTCCACCTCGCTGCTCTCCAGCCACTCTGTGCCCAGCCTGTAGCACTGCATGGGGTTGTTGTGGCCAAAGTGCAGGACCCGGCACTTGGCCTTGTTGAACTTCATTCCATTGGAGTCAACCCATCTCTCCAGTCTATCCAGATCCCTCTGCAGAGCCCTCCTGCCTTCCGGTAGGTTGACACTCCCTCCCAACTTGGTGTCATCTGCAAATTTGCTGATGATGGACTCAATCCCCTCATCTAAATCATCGATAAAGATGTTAAACAGGACTGGGCCCAGCACTGATCCCTGGGGGACACCACTGGTGACCAACCGCCAGCTGGATGCAGCCCCGTTCACCAACACTCTCTGGGTCTGTCCCTCCAGCCAGTTCCTGACCCAGTACAGAGTGCCCCTGTCCAAGCCGTGGGCTGCCAGTTTTTCCAGGACTATATTATGGGAGACAGTATCAAAGGCTTTGCTGAAGTCCAGATAGACCACATCCACAGCCTTCCCCTCATCCACCAGGTGGGTCACCTGATCGTAAAAGGAGATCAGGTTGGTCAGTCCTTGGCAATGGAGGGATTAAAGACACAGGGCAGGCTGTGGGCACCAGTTGCGGGGCATGGCCAGGGATTTGGGGTGGTTGTGAGCCCAGAGCAGGACCCAGCACTTGACTTTGTTGAACCTCCTCCAAGTGTCATGGGCCCATTGATGCAGCCTGCCCAGATCCCTCTGCAGAGCCTTCCTGCCCTCCAGCACATCAGCACTCCCACCCAGATTGGTGTCACCTGTGAACAGATTGAGGCTGCACTCGATCCCCTTGTGCAGATCATTGACAAAGATATTGAACTGCCCTGACCCCAATGCTGAGCCCTGGGAACACCACTGGATGGAACTCCATTCCCCACCACTCCTTGGGCCTGGCCATCCACACAGATGTTTACCCAGTGAATAGATGCTGCAGAATGTGTTTGATAAAGGTCTGATAACCCCAGAATATTGGGATAAGTGCAGATTTAGCTCTGCACAGTAGAGCATTGTGATGATTCGAACTTGGCTCCCTGCCAAATGCCCAAACCCCAGTAGCAGCCTCCCCCCCCTTCCCCCTTCCTTCTTCCCCCAGAGCAAAGGAAAAAAACGATGTAAATTGAAGAACCCGAAAATCCAACTAATTATATAAAAAATATATATATATATTTGATGTATATTACAGTTAAGATGCTATGTACACAGCAAAAAGGAATCCAAACACCCCCCGAAGGGATAGGGAAAGGGAAAAAGGAACAAAAGGAGATGAAGGGACACCGAGCAGATATACGTAATCAAACTTGAGAACTAGTAAAATAACCAGTAAAACAAACCTCACCACGTCCCTTAGAAAGAAGTAGGATTGGCACACACGGCCAGCACTCTCCAATCCTCCACGTGGCAGGCCAGCGGTCGCTGCAGGCCTCAGCCTTAGATAAGTGAGACCAATGCAAGGACCCACTGTTCCTGTACTCCGCTGGAAGAGAAGAGAGTGAAGGCCTCTCTTCCCTTCTTATTTATACCCCGATTTACGTAAAAATCGTATGGAATACTGGGAACACTTCCTCTTCCTTGGTTACAAACTGGTAACCAAGGAAGGCCTAGATTAAAACCACCACAAGCATTTCATTCATTTCCTCCCTTTTCCTCTCTCTGTGGATCGAGGGAACTTGTGACTTCAGAGTGTGACTTGCTGTGTGCAAAGGGCAAATATGGACAGAATCCGGGGCAGGGAGGGTTTAGGGGATCTTGGGATCTGTACTTGACACAGCAGGTGTTTGCCATTGGTCTCAGACTATCTACTGTGAAAAGTGGACTTCAGTGGAGGCAATGTGGACTTAACATACAGCAGAGGATTAAGGGATTTTTTATTGAACTGTTGCCTTACTCTGGTTTTGTTTGCTGGCAGTAAATGAACATCCCTCTGTGTCTCGTGCGGCTCTTTCTCCAAGCCAAGCAGGTGGGAGTTGGTGCCAAGGAGCTGAAACCTGCAGGTCCAGCTTTTAGTGGAGGAAGCTCAGATTTGCCCAAGGCTGCTTTGAGTCCCAGGGGTTTGATGAGGGAATGGTGGGGTGGGGATAGGGAAAAAGTCTGATGGATTGTCAGACAAAAAGGGTCTTGATTTTCGTAGCTATTCAGTCTGAATTAGGAAGTGCCTGGTATCAATATCAACTGGGGATTGCTGATGTCAATGTAAAACCAGGAAAAAAGTAAACAAAACCAAAAATATTTTCTCATTGTTTCTTTAACACAATATATTCACTTTGAATACACTTCTGAGATCTGCCTAAGTAACCACAGAAGAATTGAAGACTTAGAAGTAAATTATTCCCAGGGGCTTGTCTGGTTAAGATGCCATCACTGAGAAGAGAATGTGGAGGAATGAGAAGCCAAGGAGACCATCCCTGGGGCTGGGGAAGCAGGAACTCAGAGTCACTGGTTCCAGGTGGCAAATGGAGTGTGGGATGTTTCTGTGAGAGCCCATAACGAGTGTGCTGGTTTCAGGTGGAGTCCAGTTAAATTTCTTCCCTGTGACCAGTGCAGGGCTATGTTTTGGATTTGTGCTGAACACAGGGTTGATAATCACAAAATGACAGATTATGCTGAGTTGGAAGGGACCCACAAGGATCATCCAGTCCAACTCTTAGCCCTGCACAGGATTATCCCCAAGGGTCACACCATGAACCTGAAAGGATCATCCAAACACTTCTTGAGCTCTGTTGGCCTTGGTGCTGTGCCCACTGCTCTGGGGAGCCTGTTCAGTTCCCAACTACCCTCTGGGGGAAGAAACTTTTTCTAAGATCCAACCTAACCCTGCCCTGACACAACTTCAGGCCATTCCCTCAGTCCTGTCCCTGGTCCTGCCAGAGCAGAGCTCAGGGCCTGCCCCTCCTCTGCCCTTCCCCAGGAAATTGTGACTGCAGTGAGGTCTCCCCTCAGTGTCCTCTTCTCCAGCTGAAAACACTAAGTGTCCTCACATGGTTTCCCCTCCAGGGCCCTTCCCCATCTTTGTTGCCCTCCTTTGGACACTCTCTAACGGCTCAATCTCTCCCTTCCATTGTGTGCCCCCAGACTGCCCCAATGTTGCAGGTGAGGCTGTCCCAGGGCAGAGCAGAGTGGGACAATCCCCTCCCTGGCCTGGCCTGCCATACTGGGCCTGATGCCCCCAGGACAGGGTTGGCCCTCCTGGCTGCCAGGGCACTGCTGACTCAGGGCCAACTGGCCACCCACCAGTACCCCCAGGGCCCTTTCCTGGCACTGTTTCCCAGCCTCTCATTCCCAGTGTGTCCGTCCATCCAGGGTTGCCCCATCCCTGGGCAGAATCTGGCCCTTCCCCCTGGGTGAAGTACTCAGGGCTCCTAAAGAGCCGGGAGGTCACGGGATGTCAAAGAACCACACGGAGCTAAAGGGACCATTGTGACACTGGGCAACCTCTTGGAATCAAGGGACCTTTTTGAAGCTGTGGAACCTCATGGAATCAAAGGGCCATTGTGACACTGCAGGGCCTTCTGGAGCCAAAGAGATCGTTGTGACACTTTGAAACCTCATGGAATTAAGGGTTCATTGTGACACTGTGGTACCTCATGGAATCAAGGGGCCATTGTGACATGTGGGGCCTCATGGAATCAGAGGAACCCTGTGGAATATCATGGAATCAAGGGGCACCTGTGACACTGCAGGGTCTCATGTTACAAAAGGAACCCTGGGATACTGTAGGATCTCAAGGAACCAAGGGGCCATAGTGACACAGCATGGCTGCAGGGAATCAGGGTTCCATAGTAAAACTCCCCAGACTCATGGAAAAAAATGAATCCTGGGACACTGTGGAACCTCATGGAGTCAAGGGCCGGTTGTGACACTGCAGAGCCTCATGGAACTAAAGGAATTGTGGAGAACATCACGGTGATGAGGGAACACTGGGACATGCAGCTCCCAGTGGAACCAAAGGAGCTCCAAGACATTCTGGAATTCATGGAACCAAGGGGTCGTTGTGATACTCCAAGGCCTTATGGAAGCAAAGGAAAACTGGGACACTGTGGATACTCGTGGAACGAAGGGGCCATTTGACACATGGGCCCTCATGAAACCACAGGAACCCAGAAACATTTTTGGAACCTCAGGGAACCAAGGGGCCATTGTTCCACTGTGGAACCTCAGAGAATCAAGGACCCAGTCAGACAATGCAGGGCCTCATGGAGCCATAGGAATCCAGAGACACTGTGGAACCTCCTGGAATGAAGAGGCCAATATGACACTGCAGAACCTCATGGAACAGTAGGAACAATGAGACACTGCAGAACCTTGTGGAAACGAGAGGCCTTTGGGACACTGCAACGACATGGAATTGAGCGGCCCTTGGGACACTGCAGGGCCTCATGGAACAGAAATGCCCTTGGAGACTGTGGAACCTCCTGGTGTCAAGGTTCCATTGTGACATGTCAGGGCCACATGGAACTGAAGGAAACTTGGAACATGGCAGAACCTCATGGTTGATTCCATGAGGGGCTCTTATCACAGTGAGGACCCTTATGGAGCCAAAGGGACCCTGGGACACTGGGGAACCTCACGGAATCCAGGGGCCCTTGTGAACCTTCAGGGACTCATGGAATCAAGAGTCCAGCGTGCCATGCAGTGCCTTATGGAACCAAAGGAGTCTGAGACCTTTTTTAAGGGTCTTCTGGAATCAAGGGTTCATGGTTACACTGTAGAGCCTTATGGAGTAAAAGGGACCCTGGCAAACTGCAGAATCTCCTGGAATCAAGGGGCCACTGTGACACTGAGGAGCCTCATAGAATCAAAGGACCATTGTGACACCTGGGTGTTGTAATAGTTAGGACGGTCACAAAATAAAAATCGGGCATCTTTTTTGATGATGATCCGACATCCAGCTTTTATTACTTTTTACAGACTAATATTTTTTCTTTTCACACACACTGTGAACAGAACCTTACATGCCTTTCTATTATTAGCTCCCTATCTATAATTTATTACTACCTTTCACATATAATTGGATGTTCATTCCTTATTTACATTCTTTCCTTACTGGTCAGTACTGGCACCTTCTCAAGTCCTTCATGGCCCCTGTTTTTCCTCAGGGAAATGGCTTCAAAATGTCCAAATCAAAATCCTCCTCCTCTATATCCTTCAACAGGGGCTCCGCGGGCCCTCCGCCTACCCCTACACCTGGGGCATCGTGGAACAAAAGAAATCCTGAGCAAGTGCAGAAACACATGGAAGCAGGTGGTCACTGTAACACGCAGGGCTTCATGGAATCAGGGGAGCCCTGGGACACTGCAGAACCTCACAGAATCAAGATGCCATTGTAACATTGCAGGGCCTCTTGGAACCAAAGGGGCCTTGTGCTGAGCTGTCACAGGTGTTGGCAGGGGCAGCTGGAGAGCCCTTGGCCTAGCCAGGAGTCACGGGCTGAGCCATCAGCTCCTGCAGAGAGAAGGGACCTCACAGGCCTTTCCCCAGTCACCTTCCTGCTATTGGCCTGTCCCCTCCAGGGGCAGAAGTGACCTCACAGGCCCTTCACAGCCATTGACTTCCTCCTGGGTGAGGAGTTCCTGAGGCACAACTGACCCCTTGATGCTGTACCCAACCATCACCCTCCTTGTGACCACAGACACATAAACTTGTTTCCTCAAATGTGTCCAGTAGATTTCAATGATTGCAGTAGAGAGATGTTCCTCAGAGGAACTGCTGTGTTTGTACTGGTGCATTTGATAGCTTTACTTCTGCCTCTCTGTCTATTCTCTCTTCAAAGAGCTCTCCAAGGAAAAGATTCACTGAATTGTAGAATAACAGAGGCTGGAAGAGCCCCCTGAGCACCACTGCCCTGGTGTGGCTGGGATGCAGTTCCCTTTGCCCAGAGCAGCCCCTGTCCTGCTGGGCTTGGTGCTCATGGTTGCAGTGCTGCTGGTCCCAGCCCAAGGCTTTGGCTGTCCCTGGGCAGTGCTGGCCCTGTAGGAAGCATCTCTGCAAACCCCCCTCCACCCAATGGGCTCGGGCTGGGCAAGTGTCTTGGAGGGGACATGGGTGGGACAGCTTGGGATATTCCAGTCCTTATGGCATCATGCTCAGCAATAAACTGAGAGAAGGTTCTTCTCTGCCCATCTCTGCACCCTGAAGGGCTGCAGAGTCCTCTGGGGTATCGGCCACTCCTCCAGCTTTGTGTCATCAGTGAACTTCCTGAGGAAGCCCTGACCCCCTCATCCAAGCCATTGATGGACAAGTTAAACTCCACTGGGCCCAGTATAGGACCCTGGGGGACACCCCTGGTGACAGGCCTCCAGCCAGAGCCTGTGCCACTGATTATGACCCTCTGGGATCTGCCCTTCATCCCCTTCTCAGCTCTGCTTGTTTCCCTGACTGTTGGTGTGCACAGTCTGGGACCTGCCACACACTGTCCTTGCAGAGCAGATGGACTGAGCTTTGCTGCCCTTCTGTGTTTCTCACATGGGTGGGTCCCCCACTCCAAGTCATGAACCTCGGCCAAAGTCTGCTCCTCTCAAGTCCAGTATCTGCACTCTTCTATTGGCCTTCCCCTTGGGACATGAGACCTTCCATTCCATGGGCACCACAGCCCAGGCTGACAGTGCTTTTCACACCCATGCCCAACTCTTCCTCTTTGAGAGCAGCAGATGCAGATGAGCCTCCCTGCTGTCGACCAACCTGGCAGCTGTGCTCTAAAGGCCTGTGTCCCAAGGTGTGTCTGCACTAAGACCCTGCAGAAACCTCTTGGACTCTTTGCATACTGTCATGGTGCCTTTCCAGTGAATTACAGCGTTATCAAAGCCAACTTGAATGGGCTCCTTGTCTCACTCCACAATGTCACCTGAACCAGTCTCTCCTCTCAGCCTCACCCACAAAAGTTCACCCACTTTCTTCATCCCCTAGAGCTACTCCACAGGTCCAAGAAGCTCCTTCATACTGAGGACACCTCTCTCCTGCTCTTTCTGTCCTGTGTCTCCTTGTCCTTCTCTCCCAACCCATCCCAGCACTGCAACCTGGGAACTGTCTCAGCAGGCCTCAGCTGTTATGCCCTCCCAGTGGAATGAAGAGAGACTTGGGGCTCCAGCTGCTCCTGCCTGTGCCCCACACAGAGGGCAGTGGGGCCTGTGTGGCTGCAGCCCCTCAGCTGGGGCACCAGGGGGAAGAACAGACTTGCAGTGGGGAAAGCTGCTCTGAACCCCCCGAGACCTAGGGTGTGCAGAGGTTTTGCTGACAATGTGTGGGGTCTAGTTATGCCATGTGCTGCAAAGCATCCTGGGAGTTGTAGTTTGTAAGTACTCTGTCACACATGCTCAGTGAAATGCTTGTAGAGGATTGGCTGATAAGGTCACCTGTTGTGAGGTGTCAGCATTTGAAACTGCTATATAAGTTGTGGCTCCTTGAATAAACGTTGCTTTTCGTTACACACCACATTGGTGTCGCCATGGTCCCTATGGGACTCATTACTTTTTATATTAATAACTGCTACATATGGCGTCCGGAACAGGGACCTAAACCTTATCCTGAATCAGGAAGAAATACGGACAGACGTCAGGTACCAGCCTACATTATTGTTGAGGGACGTCCACCGTAAAAAAGTAAAGAGACGCCAGGTACCAGGGGAGAGAAGCCTCTGATGGGCGTCGGCGGGAAGAACCTCGAGTGAGCTCGGAGAATGCGCGCGAAGAAGGCCTGAAAATCGGTAGGAAATTGCCTACGTTTTGAGAGGGAAGCTCTCAAGAAAAGTCTGTGTCCCAGGTGAGAGGGCAAAAAAATGGAAACTTTTAATTCACGTGAACCAAAGAATATTGCAAAAACCTTAAGCTTAATACTGAAAAAACTTTGGAGACAAGTTAACAGACATAAAATAGCTGGACTTTTAAAATTGATGAAAATAACTCTTGTAGGACTGTTGTTTGTAATAAACTACATATACTTTGAAGAGAATTTGGTTAGGCTTAGTGAAACTTCGGGGCATTGATGTGTGACTTCCGTGTGTATTCCCACATAGCTGTTAGATGCCTCTAACAAGCTGCCGTTTGTTTCCAAGTCTGATAATAAAGGGAGGCAGCCTGGCACTGTAATAAATTAACTACACTCTGTTAACACAACTAGCAAAACTCAGCCGACAAGCCCAAGGCACGGATGTACTCTCTAACAAGGAGTCAAAGTGATAAATGAGCACTGATAAACCTGGTAAGGGAGGAAAATACCTACTAAATACGCATGTTCCAAGCACGAGGTCATTTTGCGGACACAGAGGAAGACTAAAAGCCTTCATCACGGAGACCCCAACCCACAAACAAGACCCCGACCCACATATGCCGAGAACACAGCCTGGGAACATGTATGGGGAAAAACCTCGGAACGGAGCATGTGCAGAAAACACAAGCCCCGGACTATGTATGAATAAGAACCTAAGCACTGAGTATGTCTAAAATCCTGAAGACAGGAGTCGGGAGGGTACAAAAGGGAAGTTTGAGTACTTGGGGGGCGGTGAGTTGTGAGAGAACTTTCTTCTGTTCTAAACGGCTCCCCCAGCACGCTGGATTGCTTATCTACCATTTGCTAATAAATTTACTTATTATTGTAAATTGGCCTCTTTAATTTATTTCAGGCATCACTGGTAACCTACAACAATTTTGGTGCCAAAACCCGGGATTCTGGGTCTCTTGGTGTAAACCCTCACAGTCTGGGAGGCACCCTACCTGGTTTTTCAGCAGCCCTGTATTGCAGAAGGGTCACAACGATAACCCCAGATCCGTAAACCATCCTAAAATTACGGTAGATAAGCAATAGGACCTGCAGGACCCCTTAAATTTTGTGCACGAAGACCAAACGTAACCCAGGAGTGGTAAGTATAAATATTGTGAGCCGTTTGGTTGGGGTGGTAATCCCGGGGTACGAATGTGTGAGAATTTTCCTTGAGACCAGGTGAGTGAGGACCTCCCTGTAGTGCATTTCTTGAACCCCGCGAGGGGCCAAGTCACAAATGGAGGGGGCGTGTGTGTGTGTGTGTGAAAGAAGGCACTCCGGAAGATGGGACAGAGGAAAAGCAAGCCCTCTGGTTCCATGGGGATGGGATTCCTGGAAAAAATAGGAGAACTGACTAGGTTACCAGATATACCACAACAGAGTCCTTTAGGACAAATGATAAAATACTGGGATATTTCATCCAGAAGAAAGGGTATATCAAAAGAAAAAATGATTCACTATTTTATTGAGG
Organism: Myiozetetes cayanensis; assembly: GCF_022539395.1. NCBI lineage: Eukaryota > Metazoa > Chordata > Aves > Passeriformes > Tyrannidae > Myiozetetes > Myiozetetes cayanensis. The sequence goes on from NW_026086849.1 coordinate 32,070, forward strand.
TATGGGGAGGGAAGCCCCTTACAAACCCACATGTATTTTGGCCTGTGTTTGGGTCATCTGAGGGTTGGATGTGTCAGCAACTGAATACATGGGTGGGCAATAAAAGTCCAGTTAGCCCTGAGGAAAGTGAATATGCTGAGTTATGGATTCCTGGATCAGATGAGGAAGCATCATTATTTGCATTAAGAGAAAAAAACACAGGTAAACCTCACTCGGATAAGGAGGATCCCTTCTGGCCCCCTCCGGTTGCCCCTCAAGCCCCTCCACCACAGTATTCTTCCCAGAGTTCAGGGACACCACTGCCTCAGGACTCGGACTCAGATGCTGATTCTCCAACACCAACAGCCTCCCCTCGGCGGATTACCCGGAGCATGACAAAGCAGGGGGAGGGGAAACTGTTTCCACTTAGAGAGATGTTGGTGTCTGGCGGGGATGGGCAAGGAAGGACCAGGGACAGGATATGTGGCAGTCCCTTTAAACACTGGGGATGTCAGGGAATTTAAGAAAGAAATGGGAAATTTACTCAATGATCCCATAGGGGTGGGAGAAAGGTTAGACCAGTTTCTGGGACCAAATTTATATACCTGGGACAAATTACAATCCATCTTAACTATATTGTTTACAGTAGAGGAAAGAGACATGATTAGAAAGGTGGGAATGAAACTCTGAGACCAACAACAACAGGCAGGGCTGGTAGCAAATCAAAAGTGGCCTTTACATAGACCTAATTGGAATAATCAAGACCCAATCCATAGGGGCCACATGGCAGATTTAAGAACAATTATAATCCAAGGGGTCCGAGACTCTGTTCCAAAGGGAAAAAATATTAATAAAGCTTTCATGGAGCATCAGAAAAAGGATGAGACCCCAACAGAATGGCTTGAGAGGTTGCGAAAAAGTTTCCAGTTATATTCAGGGGTAGATCCCGCTACACCCGTGGGCCAGGCTTTACTGAAAACTCAGTTTGTGGCAAAGTCCTGGGTGGATATCAGGAAGAAACTGGAGAAGGTGGAAGATTGGCAGGAAAAGGGTTTGGATGAATTGCTGAGAGAGGCTCAGAAAGTGTATGTAAGATGAGAGGCAGAGAGTGAGAAAAGGCAGACTAGACTTTTGGTGGCAGCGGTTCGGGCAGGACAGAAAGAAGGAGTGAGGAGGGCTGAGAAACCAGGAAAAGAACGGGTGGACAGGCAGACAGTGGAATGTTACTATTGTGGAAAGAAAGGACATATAAAGAGGGAATGTAGGAAATGGATTAAAGATGAAAAGGAATTTAAGGAGGACTAGGGGAGTCAGGGGCTCTACATGCTGGGAACTCCAGGTAAAAAAGAGCTCTTGATAACTTTGAAAGTGGGTCCCCAGCACCAGGAGATGACCTTTCTGGTGGATACCGGAGTGGAAAGGTCGACTATACAGTTTTTACCACCTGGATGTGAAATATCAGGAGAAAAGGTTAGCGTGGTTGGAGTGAAAGGGGAACCTTTCAAGGTCCCCGTTATAAAGTGCGTATTGGTAGAGTCAAATTGTAAATATGGGACTGGGACACTGTTACTGTTGCCTGAGGCTGAATATAATCTGTTAGGGAGAGATTTGATTGTGGAGTTGGGAATAAAATTAGAAGTTGAAGAAAAAGAGTTGAAAATTAAATTGTGTCACCTTACAGAGGTGGACGAGAAACAGATTAACCCTGAAGTCTGGTACACTCCAGAAACTGTGGGAAAATTACATATTGAACCATTTGAAGTGACTATTAAGAACCCGGAGATTCCTGTAAGGATTAAGCAGTATCCCTTACCTAGTGAAAGCAGAAAAGGGCTGAAACCTGAGATCGAACGACTATTAAAACAGGGGTTGCTTGAACCCTGTATGTCCCCTTTTAATACTCCCATCTTGCCAGTTAAGAAGGCGGATGGAAGTTATCTGTTAGTACATGACCTAAGAGAAATTAATAAAAGGACTGTAAGTAGATTTCCAGTAGTTACGAATCCCCATACTTTACTAAGTCAGTTAAGCCCTGAGTATCAATAATACAGTGTAATAGATTTTAAAGATGCATTTTGGACCGGTCCCCTCAAGAAGGATTGCAGAGATTATTTTACCTTCGAGTGGGAAGACCATAATACGTTCAGGAAGCAGCAACTTAGGTGGTGCATATTGCCCCAGGGATTCTCCGAGTAGCCTAACCTATTTGGACAAGCTTTAGAGCGAATCCTTCGAGAATATCAACTACCAGAGGGGGTAATATTGGTCCAATATGTAGATGATTTGTTAATAGCAGGGAAAAGCCAAAATGTGATGAGGAAAGAAACTGTTAGAATGCTGAACTTTTTGAGCCTCCAGGGTCTGAAGGTTTCTAAATCTAAGTTACAGTTTGTGAAGCAGGAAGTGAAATATTTGGGGCATTGGATCCACAAGGGTACTAAGAAACTGGATCCTGAGAGGGTTAATGGAATTCTGTCACTGAAAGCTCCCAGCAGTAAGCAACAGGTGAGGCAGCTGTTGGGATTGTTTGGATACTGCAGACAGTGGATCGAAAATTATAGTTCTAAGGTGAGATTTTTATACCAAAAACTGACTACGGGTGGATCATTAAAATGGCCTCAGGAAGATGACGAAAAGTTAGAGTGCCTTAAAACTGATTTGGTGAATGTTTCAGTTTTAAGTTTACCTGATGTGAAGAGACCTTTTTATCTATTCGTAGCCACAGATGATGGGACAGCATATGGAGTTTTAACTCAGGAATGGGCAGGAAAGAAAAAGCCGGTGGGATATATTTCCAAATTACTGGATCTGGTTAGCAGGGGATGACCTACCTGTTTGCAGGCAGTGGTAGCTGTTACTCTAATTATAGAAGAAGCAAACAAAATACCATTTGGGGGAGAATTAAAAGTTTATTCCCCCCATAACATTCGAGGAGTGCTTCAGCAGAAGGCTGAAAAGTGGATTACTGATGCCAGACTACTAAAATATGAGGGAATATTAATACATTCTCCCAAATTAGAAATCGGAACAACTAACTTGCAGAATCCAGCACAGTTTTTATATGGGAGTCCCGAAGAGGATTTAACTCATGATTGTCTCCAGGCAATCGAAGAACAAACTAAGATCAGACCGGATCTGGAAGAAACAGAGTTAGAAGAGGGAGAGAAATTATTTGTGGATGGATCTTCTCGAGTAATAGAAGGGAAAAGGAGATCAGGATGTACTGTAGTTGATGATAAGAGGCTGAGATTAAAAGAATCTGGATCCCTTAGCCCTACTTGGTCAGCACAGGCATGTGAATTATATGCAGTGCTAAGAACATTAGAAATTCTGAGAGGTAAAAAAGGCACAATATTTACGGATTCAAAGTATGCATATGGAATTATACACACTTTTGGAAAAATCTGGGAGGAAAGGGGACTTATTAACTCACAGGGGAAGGGATTAATTCATGAAGAGCTTATTGTAAGGACTCTACAAGCTATAAGAGGACCTGAGCAAATAGCAGTGGTACATGTCAGGGGACACCAGAAAGGAATGAGTCCTGAAATTCGGGGAAATAACTTAGCTGACCAAGAGGCTAACGCTGCAGCCTTATTAACCATTACTACCAATTTAAGGGAGAGTAAAGGGCAAGAGAAAAATTTAACACCTCAGTTTACCAGACAGGAAACTGAGAAACTCAAAGAAATGGGAGTGATTGAGAAGTCAGGGGGATGGGAACTGCCTGATGGGCAACAGGTGTTGCCTAAAGCACTGACCTGGAAAATAATGAAAAGCATGCATGGTAAGACACACGGGAACTCAAGCACTAGTTGATCACTTTGCAATTAAATATATGTGTATTGGAGTCTATAATGTAGCTAAGGGAGTAGTAAGGAGTTGTGTGACATGTCAGAAAATTAACAAGTAGCATCTTAGGCGACGCATCCCAGGGGGATGAGACCTGGTACATAGACCGTTTGCAAAAATCCAAGTAGATTTCACCGATCTCCCTAAGGTGGGCAGTTATAAACATTTATTAGTATTAGTAGATCATCTTACTCATTATGTAGAGACCTTTCCTAGAACCCGGGCAACAGCTGATACGGTGGTAAAAGTGATCCTGGAACATATTATGCCACGATATGGAAACATTGAAACTATAGACTCAGACAGAGGCCCTCACTTCATATCTAAAATAGTGAAGGAAGCATTAGCCCCTTTTGGAACTAAATGGGAGTATCATATCCCCTGGCACCCCCAAAGTTCTGGCAGAGTAGAAAGAATGAATGGGGAGATAAAGAAACAATTGACCAAACTAATGTCAGAAACTAAAATGTCTTGGGTTAAATGTTTGCCAATGACCCTACTAAACATTAGAACCCAACCTTGAACAGACACAGGGATCTCACCATTTGAAATGTTATACAGTATGCCATATGACATGGAATGCCCGGCAAATCACCCTATGCTAGATGAAAATAACATCAACCCATATATAATACAATTAATGAAAAGAAGGGAAGAACTGTGAAAGGAATGGTGACACAAAGACCTCCATTAGATATATCTATGCATTCCGTGAAACCAGGGGATATGGTGTTAATAAAAACTTGGAAAGAAGCCTCTCTCACTCCCAATTGGGAAGGACCTTTTCTTGTTTTAATCACTACAGAAACTGCTGTCCGAACTGCAGAACAGGGGTGGACACATGCCTTGCGGATCAAAGGACCCCTAAGGGAAGACAACTGGGAAGTGGTAGGGACTCCAGGAAGCCTAAAATTCGTGTTAAAAAAAAGAAGGAATGAATGAATACTGACAGAACTGTAAGGCGTAATTTATATCAATGATTTCAAATATCGTCTGACAATACTCTAATATATACTGATTGGGCTCCGTGGATTACAGGAAGGATACCACATCAAACAGGAGGCTCTGGTATATATTGTATAGTGGGTAACCCTGTATTCCTCCCTTTCTGCTGTGAAGTAGAAACTGATATATCAGTGCCAAATCACAGTTTTTGGATTATACCTTGTCTGTGTCATCCTCACGACAGACATGATGCTTGGGTGGAATGTAAATGCCAAATATGTGGGGTAAAGTGGTTTTGTTATTCTGTAGTTCGTCATATACTTTGCATGGTTTGTAGGGAAAGTAGATTCCCGACTGGATATGAACTAGAGAAAGTTGAAATAATTACTATCCACTGTAGGAGAATTAGAGACCTTTTGGGTTAAGGCAGGAGTAAACCAGCTGATGGGAATCTGAGGAGTCTCATGCACTAAGTGTTTTGAGAACATGACAAAGACTGGACATCTACAGGGATGAACATCATATTGGTGTGTGTGAAGTTTCCCCTGGGTCTCGCACGTGACAACATCTGGTTCCCCGTGTGAGGAATTTCGTGAGAAGAACAAAGTTCGACTATACGGGAGGCCAGGGAATTGACGGCACATATTCGTACCGAAAGATTGTTGCCGTGTCGAAAAGGCGAGGTGTCTGCTGGCTGGCCGAACTGCGGAACGCAGCGTCAGGAACCCGAGAGAGGCTGCGCCCAAAGAGAGGCGGTGAGTGCAAGCTTGCAAATATTCAGCAGACAACATGAGATATGCGGTATCCACAGTTGAGCAAACGACGCTCAAATGTATGCTATATTTAGCAAAAAAGATCGGAGTTGAGGTGAAAACGAAGGCAGAGATGCCGGAGCTGAGGGCCCGGCAGTGCCTGGAGCTGCGGCGGCAGCTGGGGGCTAATAACTCGGCCCTCACCCGGGCACTGCGGGAGGAAAACACTAAGGACAGAGAGGAGCAGAACGAAGCGGCACTGCGAAACGGCAGAGCGAAGCATCAGTGCTGCATGACAAGCACTGGTGGGGCGGGACGGCTCGGCTCTGCGGGCCAGGGCCAGGACCGAGGTCGGCTGAGATCGGTCGGCTGAGATCATGATTGAAAACCTTCCCTCCCCCCCCCACGCAAAGTAGGCTGAAGACAAGCCGAAGCAGGGAAGTGAGGCAATCAGTCACTATGACGACCATTCACTCTAGAAGTCCATAAAATCCATAAACAACATTCTTTGAACTTTTAACAATGTTAATGAAATTAAACAAGAGGCAAAAATATGTTTGCTTTGCAAGTTATAATTTCATCACAACAGTCACAAATAGAAAACACGGAATTAAACATTACTAACTCTAAGACTGAAAAACAAAAACTTGTGTGAGAGTAGTATCTGAAACCTTTCAAACGCAAGAGCTCCCTAAAACTTTTGCTGCTACTGTGAAAGTTAAAGCAACATCTCGTTCACGGTGCCTATCCAGGTTTACTTTCCGAGGACAACAAGGCCGGCTGCAGTCGCCTTAAGCAGACGGAACCAGGAACCCAACTAGCTCAGAGACTTTTAATGCTAAAGTCGTGGGTTCGAACCCCACGTTAGACTTGCCAGAGTAACAGGCAGACGAGATGGGGTTCCCAGACTGAGTCTGTTGTTTTTACACCCTCTGCAAAATTACTTAACTTCTCTCATTTATTTCTGCTACAATAACCACTTAAAACTGACTAAACTATTAATAGGAACGATTTATAAGTTTTTTGTTAACAGTGGAAACAACTGGAAGAACCAGCACAAAACGAGACAGCTATACAAAACCGTGCTGAGAGCAAAGCGAGACCAGCGCAAAGTGAGCAGAGCAAAGGTGGGGCCACTGTTACTGCAACCGCGTGGCGAGTGCAGAGCTGAGACTCTGCGGGCTCCAGGTCAAAGCGGGACGCACTACTCCCTAACAGAATCGGGCCCCGCCACCTGCGGTGAAGAGTCCTAGAGTTAGAGTTAACCCAGAACTACAAGGCTCAGAAATTATGGTGTTGCAAGCACAACTTTCTCAGCAGTGTGACAAAGCTGCCGAAACTGCAGCTACTGAACTAAAAAAAAAAAAAAAAAAAAAAAAAAAGGGATTTCCATGTCTGTGACTGATAATACTGTTCATTTAGATTAAACTTTATATTCTTTGTATTGATTCCTCTTCAGGACAGGCTGCAATTATTGCTAAACATAACTACCAGAGATAACAAACTGAAAAGCACACAATCAGTAATACTTGGGATCTGAAATGTGTGGTTAAAATGCAAAAATATATATAAAAAAAATCTAGTTATGTGTAAGTGAAGAGTGATTGAGGTGGCCACCCTCTTGAATGACTGAAAAAAAACCTGTATGAGTGAAAAAAACTGTGTAGATATCTATGTATATAAACTTAAAATACTTTATAAGTATCAAGATTTTAAGAGGATATATTATATAAATTTGATTATGGTAAGTTGATGCATACTAACCTTCGAAGATTAGAAACAAGAATCAAAGAATTGCAAATTAATGCTGGTCAAGACTGACTAAATAGTCTGTTAAATGAGAACTATCAAAATGACTTTTGTCTATAGTCAAAACAAGGTTACTTGTGTTGCTTAATGATTTAGTAAAAATGACTGTTATGATAGATATAGTTATACTACTTTTTATAATTTTTGTACCATGTATTCTGCAATGCTTAGAAGGAATAGTTGCGAAAATAATAAAAAATATATAAGTTATAAATAAAGAAAAAAGGGGAAATGTAGGAGAATTAGAGACCTTTTGGGTTAAGGCAGGAGTAAACCAGCTGATGGGAATCTGAGGAGTCTCAAGAACTAAGTGTTTTCAGAACATGACAAAGACTGGACATCTACAGGGATGAGAAAAACAGCACCTGCAGAAGGGAGTTTAAGCTGAACCTGCCAGGAGGCATGGGAATAGAAGCGTTGTAGTTAGATTTAGAAGGAAAAGAATTTAGAAAATAAGATATGTTAGCTAGCCAATAATAATCGTGTGAACAGTGTGTGTTTTGTGTGTGTAACCAATAATAGGTTAAATAGTCAAATATGTGATAGTTATTGAATTGTATAAAAGTAAGTGTAATTTCCAATAAGGATGGAGCTTCCGAACATCATTGGTGTGTGTGAAGTTTCCCCTGGGTCTCGCATGTGACAACAATCCACTGCTGGAGGGATTTGGGGATTCCACAAACTTGGGAAATATTTGAAGATGAATGGGAATATATGAGGGAACAAGGTCTTCTAATTCGGAGCAATTCTTTGGAGAGGATTAACTTGTGGCGTGTCTAGGAAACCCACCTGTAACCTTGATTCGCTTGAGAATCAGCTAAACAGATTATTTTCCAAGTAAGGAGTGTTGGTGGATTTAACCCAGAAGGGGAAGGGACCAAAAAACAAATAAACCCTAAGGGTGGAGGGAATATTAGAAGGGGCAGTCCACACTACACCAAATATCCCCTCTTGAATCTAACCCTACAAGTGTTTTATATTCTCACGTAGCACAACTGCCTGTATAGCCCCTCTGTGGAAGCTGAGGATTGAGAAGCCTCATAACAGACTGCGAACTCGCCCCTGAGAAACACGACTGTTGCGCAGAAGATGAATAACACTGCTACCTCAGGCAACGGGGTAGGCAGTGGGAGCAGAACCGTGTCAGAACAGGAGTGTGAGTCGTCTGATCTCTTGGCAGGTGCTAATGGGAGACAGAATGCACTTCCAAGTGGGTGTAGAAGGGAATTGACACATGTACGGATTTGTATTCCCCAGAGGGTTCCACCATCACTCCAAATTTGGATAATTTTACTGATATCTGCCCCTACAATAGTTAAAGCAACCGTGGGGTAAGGCAAGTTTTTAACGGTAACTTGGGGACCCTTTGGATGCCAACCTCCTCAAATTGATAGGGTCTGGGAGATAATAGATAGAGGAAATTGTAAGTTTTTGTATTTAAACATCACAAATGCGGGAGACTTAGGATGGATTCTTGGAAAAATGTGGGGGGTGAGACACTGGCAACCAGGTCCTTGCTCTGATAAGGGGGGACGCATTTTAATAAAAAAGGAACCAGTACGTAACGAACCATCTGGCATTGGACCGAACCCAGCTATAGTGAAAGAAATAAGAAAAGGTAAGGCTCCAGTTGCCTCTACCCCTAGGGTTATCTCGGTCACAAATTCTAACCAGGATGCCCAAATAGAAGGGGAAGTTTCAACACTTGCTCCACAAGTCAATCCCTTGTGGAACATATTACAAACTAGCTATCATGTGTTGAATTTTACCAACCCCAATATAACCGAGCACTGTTGGTTATGTTATGACATCAGACCACCTTTTTATGAAGCAATTGGGATTGCAACTGAGGCTACAAAAGTTAATGGTGCCAATCCAGCCACATGTTTATGGAGTGAAGGTTTGACCATGTTGCAAATATCAGGGGTGGGAAGGTGTATAGGTAATATCCCCACCAACAAATGACACCTGTGTAAAATTATTGAAAAAGACCCAAAAGGACAAGGTACAGCAGCAGATTGGTTGTTGCCTAATAAGAATGCCAAATGGCTTTGTTCTCGACCAGGCATTACTCCTTGTGTGTCCCTAAAAATCTTTGATGGGAATACTGAGTATTGTATACAGGTGATTATTGTGCCAAGACTTATCTATCATCCTGAAAATTATGTATATGACTATCAATCCACTCAGTCTCATCATTTACAAAAGCGTGAACCCTTCACGACATTCACCGTAGCAGCCTTTATGGCCATTGGAGCAGTTGGGGCAGGAACTGGAATATCCTCTCTCATACAGCAAAACCACAAGTTTCAATCCCTGAGAGAGGTTGTGGATGAAGATTTGGCTAGGATAGAAAAAACGATGACAGCCCTAGAACAATCTGTAAGATCCCTATCAGAAGTTGTACTACAAAATAGACGGGGACTAGACTTAATGTTCTTACAACAGGGAGGGTTATGTGCTGCTTCACGGGAGGAATGCTGTGTTTTTGCAGATCATACAGGCGTGGTTAGGGATACGATGTCTAAGCTGAGAGAAGGACTAGAAAAATGACAAAAGGAACGTGGGATGCAACGAAGTTGGTATGAATCCATGTTTAATTATTCCCCCTGGATATCTACCTTGTTATCCACAATTGCGGGACCCCTGATCCTCTTGATCATAGGTTTGACGTTTGGTCTATGTATTTTTAATCGATTAATCGCTGTTATAAAAGGACGATTAGAGGTAGCACATCTGCTGGTATTTCAAACACAATACGAACAGGTTGGGGACGGAGAAAACACTCTGACTCTCCAAAGGGCAAAAGATGTGTTAGAGAGATTTCACGGACAGAGTCAATTAAAAAAAAAAAAAAAAGAAAAAAGAGGGATTGTAATAAACTGCATATACTTTGAAGAGATTTTGGTTAGGTTTAGTGAAACTTCAGGGCATTGATGTGTGACTTCCGGGTGTATTCCCACATAGCTGTTAGATGCCTCTAACAAGCTGCCGTTTGTTTCCAAGTCTGATAATAAAGGGAGGCAGCCTGGCACTGTAATAAATTAACTACACTCTGTTAACACAACTAGCAAAACTCAGCCGACAAGCCCAAGGCATGGATGTACTCTCTAACAAGGAGTCAAAGTGATAAATGAGCACTGATAAACCTGGTAAGGGAGGAAAATACCTACTAAATACGCATGTTCCAAGCACGAGGTCATTTTGCGGACACAGAGGAAGACTAAAAGCCTTCATCACGGAGACCCCAACCCACAAACAAGACCCCGACCCACATATGCCGAGAACACAGCCTGGGAACATGTATGGGGAAAAACCTCGGAACGGAGCATGTGCAGAAAACACAAGCCCCGGACTATGTATGAATAAGAACCTAAGCACTGAGTATGTCTAAAAACCTGAAGACAGGAGCCAGGAGGGTACAAAAGGGAAGTTTGAGAGCTTGGGGGGTGGTGAGGCGTGAGAGAACTTTCTTCTGTTCTAAACGACTCCCCCAGCGCACTGTTAATAAATTTACTTATTATTGTAAATTGGCCTCTTTAATTTATTTCAGGCATCACTGGTAACCTATAACATTGTTGATTACAGTTCTTAGTGAAACTGCTTGGAAAGAGGGGTGGAGAAACAGAGAAAAAGCAAAAGTAAAGAAAGTGGACACTTTAAAACCCTTGCAAGAGAACTCGTCCACAGAAAGAAACCTTAAATCTTCCCAAATATTACCGGGCATAAGACTCCACGTGGTGCTACAATGTGGAAAGGGGGGGGTGCTGAGACCACGGAAGAAAAACCTTAGAATATGCCTATTTGTGCTGAATTTTCACGGATGTGTGGGTTCCGGGAGGAAGGTGCGTGTCACAAATTGTGTGACTGGTAAAAGGGAACAGACTTTGAATCCCCAAGCCATTGCAAACTTGCAGACACATGGAAACCACGCTGGAGCATGGGCAGTGCCATCTTACCCATATCGGGAGCAGGAAGTGGTGCCCTCTCTTCCTTTCCCGTGGTCATCTTGTAGACTGCCTCTGCTAAAGGCATGCATAGAACATAATCTGTGCTGGGAGCCGGTAACTAAGAAACAGTTGCTGTGCCTGCAAGCGGCAAAGGTGCGATGTTTAAAAAAGATGGGGAGCGTGGTAACTGCCAAGTGCGTGGCGCGAAGTTGGGGACAGTGACCACGGACCAGGTCCCCCCCCCTCGCCGCGGGGACACCTGGTCGCGAGCCATGGTGGTGGCGGGATCCGGAGACGGGCGACCGGGCGGGCTTGCACCAGGACTGTGGTGCAAGTTTGTAAACAAAACCAAAAGTGGCAATTCAAATTAGCGAAAGTGAAACTGCTTGCGAAATTCCATGCTACTGTAACAACCCTCACAGAATTAGCAAACCAGAGCAAGCAGCGTAAGGGAGTGGGGCCGGGGTGTCTCGGGGTGCACGGAATATGGGTAGCAGCGCGTGGGTCCTGGTTGTGTGTAACCGCGTGGAGTGTGCATGGGTACCGCGGACTGGGGAGGAGAGTGGTGCCGGCGGTGGGCACGAAGTGCGGGGCTGACAGGGCGCTCGGCAGCCACAGTGAGACAAGCCAAGATTGGAGTTGCGTGCGGCTCCGCGGGACTGTAGGCGTTGCGGTGGACAGTGAGGCGAATTTGCACCGGGACGGTGGTACGACCCCAGTGAAAACTGAAACTGACGGCACAGTGCCGAGTCAAGCCGAGCCAAGCCGAGGCCCAGTGGCAGTGACCAGCAGCGTGGTCCCCCCCGTGAGCAGGTCAGGCCATGGCCGCAGCGACTCCACCTCCTCCAGGAGTGTGAACAGTGACAACACCCCCCCCCCTCCCCCGTAAGGGGGGCAGGGGCCCAGGCCGGGGCCAAAGCTATACAGACACTCAAAGTACTGGCTGTTTTTACATGTTTTACACATAAGTCTTTAGATATTATTACAAATGTTTTTGTCTAAAATAATTTAATTAACTGTCTTTAGTTTTGTGTTTACATTGTTAAGAGAGAAAAATTCAACATTACCTTGTTAATACATTTTTAAGTTTCTAATTTCCCTGTAGCTTTGTTTAAATTACTAATAGTAACATTTACTGTGTTGTTTAAAATTGTTAAGTTCTTAAATGTATCTAGATAAGTTTAAGTTTGTAACTATCTTGTTTAATTAATGTAATTAGCATCTTTAAGAATTTCTATTGTTATTAATTAACAGATTGTAATAGTAACCTACCTATTCATTTTTCTAAGTACACACTCAGGAATGTGCACGCTACTTACCAGTATTATACCTTTGAATTCATTAACTTTCAGTATTCACAACAAAAAAGGGGGAGTAGAGGGTGAGAATATGCATGTGATTAAGTAAGTGCTGAATCAAACAGATTTCATTTAAAAATTGTTAAGTCTATATACTCCTTGTACCAGTTCCTCTTTGGAGCAAGTGCAGTTGTTGAGCATAAATACCAAAAATGACAAACTAACAACCTTGTGACCAAACACTACATAAAAGTCTAAATCGTATAGCTGGAATATGAAAACAAAATAAAGATTACAGGTATGCATGAATGAAGAGCGAATGGGGGTGGCCACCCAAATGAGTGAGAGAGAGATTGTATGGATGTATGAATGTATGAGAACCATATGCAACTTATGCCATATATCTGAAACAAGCACACTCACACAACAAACACTACCTCTAATACATCACCTTAAAAAAGAACTCAGGACATAATATTCCTCCCCTAAACCTTTTTTGTATTTTAATAAAGTAAGTTCTCCCCAATTATATGTAGACCCTCAGATAATAAAAGTTTTTATTCTACCCAATTGCATAAGGTTTTTGATTAATAAAGTTTTGTTATTGCATAAAACTCTTAGGTAAATAAGGTTTAAGTAAGAACTAAGTTTACTATGTCAAGTGAAAAATGTTTTGTTAAAAAATTGTTAAGAATTGCACTGTTTTTTTGAATTTGCACTGTTTTGTATCTTGTTATTAATAAAAATGGGGGAATTGTGGGGTCTAGTCACACCAGGTGCTGCAAAGCATCCTGGGAGTTGTAGTTTGTAAGTACTCTGTCACACATGCTCAGTGAAATGCTTGTATGGGATTGGCTGATAAGGTCACCTGTTGTGACGTGTCAGCATTTGAAACTGTTATATAAGTTGTGGCTCCTTGAATAAACGTTGCTTTTCGTTACACACCACATTGGTGTCGCCATGGTCCCTATGGGACTCATTACTTTTTATATTAATAACTGGTACAACAATGTCCTTGGCTGTGGATATGCTGTGACTCAGGCACAGGGGGAAAATCCCAGGCCTGATCCATGAAGAGGTCAGCAAATGTTGGGGCAGAGAAGAGGCAGCAGAGTGAGGAAACAAGTGTGGACACCCTGGGGTGATGTGCTTTGGACTCGTGCATGACGCGGCCTTGAGTGGGTAGAGCAGGGACAGCCTTTGTGTCCCTGCAGTGCTGGCATTCAGTCACGTTCCCAAAGGCACCGACTGTGTCTGAGAAGCCCTGGGTGGTGCCTGTTACACAAGTGCTCTGAATGGGGATGGGGTTCCTGCACAGGTCCTGTGCTGTCCATGGCAGCTGCTGCACTTGTGCTGGACAACCCTGGCACCTCCCCTGGCACTACAGGCCCCTGTTTGGCTGTTCAGTCCAGAGTCAGCTGCCCTGAATTAGCTTCAGCATTGAAGGGATGTCCTTGAGACAACTGCCATTGTACTCTGAGCACATGTAGAAAATACCTCTGATAAAGAACAGGAGATAGACCTCTCTCCCTGTGCCACCTGACCAAATGGGTCACCTGAGCACCTCTATGGGCTGCCTTGGGCAGAAGGAACAGTGACAGGTTCCCCTGTCCTACATGCGGGCACCATCTACCACTTGAGTTGGCCAAAGCAATGTCCCAGCAGCCTCCAAGAAGATCCCAAAGCTGCTGCCCTGTCCCTATGAACTGCTCCATTGGACCCTGCAGTTCCCAACAGGAATCTCAGTCACCTCTGGCCCCTCAGAAGGAACCAGGGGTTTGTGTCCCAGCAGGTTACTCATGGCTTTGGTCTTCATTCATTCCCATGGGAACTGGGACAAGGAGTAACCTGCAGGTGCCTGTTTTGTGCCCACTGAACTGGGGCAGGAAGAATCCCACCCCATGGGGGTTGTGGAGGGAGCTGAGTGTCCTTCTGGCCCCAGGTCTGCAGAGCCACAATGAGACACCTCTGTTGACTCAGCTGAGTCCCTTCACTCAGTGGAGGGGAAGGAGATCCCTCCAGGGAACTGTCTGGGTTTCCTGTCTAATGATGGGACATGAAAAGGGGAATCTTGGACTTCACTTTGTGTCTGTTTGGAGAAATAACACTGCTGAAAGAAGTGTCTGTGGCCAGTTGAGAGAAGGAACATCATTATTTCCTTCATCTGTGTCCCAGCAGGTTCCCCTGGAGCCCCAGGGACACATGGAGGGAGCCCAGAGGGGCAGAGAAAGGGTTCCCTGGGGCTGTTGCTGAACTGCTGAGATGGGCTGGGCTGGGCTCCTGGCAACCAAGAAGAGCTTCAAAGAGACAACGCTGCCCAGGAGTAGCTCCTCTGCACAGCCCATCAGGGCTGAGGGCATTGCGTGCAGGCACTGAGGGCACAGGAGGGAAGGGAGACGGAGGGGCAGCCTGGTCTGGGAGGGGACTGAGCTCTCACTATGGGAGAAACCTTCACAGGATTTGAATGAAGAATTCTCTGGCTGTAGGAAACAAACTTCCCTTCCTGAAGGGATCTCCTAAAGCTTGTAGGATCTTTCAGAAGGACTCTCATAGTTCCTGCAGTGCAGAGGAAGTGGCCCTATGGCAGAGCAGGACAGGAGCTTCAGGCAGCAAGGGCAGACAGGAGAAGGAGGTGAAAGGTATCCTGGGGTGGGAGGACAGGGCAGAGCTCCTCAGGAGAGGAACCTTGACAACCCTTTGCCACGGTAAGGCTCTGGCTGCAGAGCAGTGCAGGTGAGTTCCTGCAAGTGCCTCTTCCACCTGCCGCATGCTAGCCCTGACAGGACCTGTCAGGATGGCTCTGCTGGATTTGCTGGGGTGCAGCAGGAGAAGCTGCTCCAGAGCAGGACTTGCTGCTGCCCCATCAGAGGCACAGGGCAAGAAGGTTCCCTGTGCCAGGGCTGGCTGTGGGGTGGGAAGGTGGGGGTGCAACCAGGGGTGCCCAGGGCTGTGGGGCAGAGCAGGGTCCTGCCCCCCAGGGCAGTGTGTGCTGGGACAGGGACTCTGCTACCTGCCAGGGGCAGCTCTCAGCCCGGCCAAGGAGCTGCCACGGCCCTGCAGGGAAAATGTGTTGGTGGAAGGAGTGACCCCTCATGGCAGGGCAGGGCAGGGCTGGGCAGGGCCCTTCAGCTGCAGGGTCAGGGCTCCTCCCAGCTTCAGCTCGACCTCCTGCCATTTCCAGGGGCCCTTTTCAGGAAGCACATCCACTCAGAACACCTCCCCCTTCCCAGCCAACTCAGGGTGTCTGGGATCTGCTCTGCAGCCCCTGCCCAGGCAGAGATGCCCCTGGGCACTGGACTGGGGATGGGCACTGGGAGCACTGGCAGGGAGCTGAGCTGGGCACAGGGAGGGGCTGCTGGCAAGAACAGCTCCTCACACAGAGAAAGGCAGGGAGGGAGAGGGAGCTGCTGCCAGAAATGCTGGACAGGGGGATGTGGGCCCCTCCCTACTGTCCCTGTGGCACAGACACCTTCCCTGAGCAGCTACTGTCTGGTCTGTGCATTGCCCTGCAGCTGTCAGAGCCCAGGCAAGGACAAGGTCCTGATTTCCATCTGTCTCTAGGTGTCCCTCCTCCCTTGGCAGCAGCACTCGGGCATTTCCCTGCCATCCCCTGCTGCCTAGGCTGTCCTTCTTCTCACCCTTGGGTTTTCTGAGCCGGTGTGTGGTTTGGGGGGGAGGGGGAGACAGATTCCTGTCCAGACACAAACCATTTGGGTGCTTCTGTGGGGATGTGTCTGTGGGAGTAAAGTGCCCAAGTACCCTCCAGGCAACTTCAGGGTATTCAGTTGTTTCCCGGGGTGTCCTGCAGGGCTGCAGGTGCCCTCCAGAAGGGAACAGCTCTGCCATAGTATCTTCGTCATGCACAGGATCCCCATGGAGAAAATTCCTCAGTGCTAATTCCATAGAAATGCTCTGGGCAACTGCAATGAGCATTTTGTGTCTCACTCTGGGAGGGGAGTGATGAAAAGGTGAGGAGTGTGCCAGTCTGTTCTTTGGACATGGATTCCTGGAGATCTGTGCATTTTCTTTGTAGGGGAACAGTTGAGTCTGATGCTCACCCAGCTCCAAGCTGCCAGCACAGGGCAGCTGAGCACAGGACTGATGGGCAGAGCAACTCTTCTCTCTGCACTGAGGGACCGCCCTTGTGCCCCGCAGAATCCACAAGACTTGACCTGAAGTGCAATAGAAATGTCAGGGATTTCAAGCATCCACAAACACTCCTAACTGTGGCAGGTGCAACCAGGAGAACAAACAAAGAATTCCCTCAGCTTGGTCCTTCATTTGGGCAAATTGCAAACAGCAAAGCTGAGAAGCTCTTTGAGGTGAGTAAATTTAATCAAAGATCACCCTGCATTCCAAGTTCCCTCTCCAAGCAGAGCAAGAAGGAGTCCTTGGGAGCCCATCACAGCGTTACTGCTTCCAATGGTCCCCCCTCAACCAGCAAAAGCCAGAGCTCAGGGGAGGGAGGTGCAGGGAGGTCTGATTGAGGAGAGAGAGCCTGAGAGTGGGGTGGCTGTGAGACATGTCATGTTTGGCTGCAGCAGCCTGGTCTAAGCATTGACTTTTCCTCCTCAACAGATCAAAACACTCTGAGGAAGGAGCAAATGTGCAACAGCAGCTCCATGGCCCAGTTCCTCCTGCTGGCATTGGCAGACAGGCGGGAGCCACAGCTCCTGCACTTCTGGCTCTTCCTGGGCATCTCCCTGGCTGCCCTCCTGGGCAATGGCCTCATCCTCAGCAACGTAGCCTGCGACCAGCACCTGCACACCCCCAGGGACTTCTTCCTGCTCCACCTCTCCCTCACAGACCTGGGCTACATCTGCGCCACTGTCCCCAAAGCCATGCACAACTCCCTCTGGGACACCAGGGACATCTCCTACACGGGATGTGCTGCACAGGTCTTTTTCTTTCTGTTCTTCATCTCAGCTACTGTCTACTCTTTTATATGGGTCTGAATCATGGGTCATTTACTGCCACCACTTGTGTCTTTTAGAACGCTTCCATCAGCGCTGCCTCCGTCCAATCCTAAACATCCACTGGACAGATTATGTGACCAACACATCTGTCCTTGAACAGGCAGCAGTCATGAGCACTGAGGCCATGCTGCTGAGAACACAGCTGCGTTGGGCAGGGCACGTCTCCAGGATGAAGGACTACCACCTCCCTAAGATTGTGCTCTATAGTGAACTTGCCACTGGCTGCTGCAAGAGACGTGCCCCGAAGAGGAGATACAAGGACTCCCTGAAACAATCTCAGCCTTGGCCATATTGATCACCACCACTGGTCTACTCTGACCTCCAATTGGGAGGCCTGGAGACACACTATCTGTAACGCTGCTGCTTCTTCTGAGAACACACGCAGGATCACTCTCAAGGAGAAAAGACAACGCAGAAAGAATTGCATCTTGTCGATATCATCTAGGGAGTCTTTCTACTGTGCCTTCTGCAACTGGACTTGTCTATCTCGCATTGGCCTTTTTAGCCATCAGTGCACTTGTAGCAAGCGTGGGTAGAGCCCTTCTCAAATCTTCATTCGTGAAGCCCAACCATGATGATGATGATCATCTCAACAGCGTTTTTCCTCCTCACCATCATGTGCTACGACCACTACGTGTCCATCTGCAAACCCCTGCACTACAGCACCCTCCTGGGCAGTAGGGCTTGTGCCCACATGGCAACAACTGCCTGGGCCACTGGGTTTCTCAATGCTCTGATGCACACAGCCAATACATTTTCCCTGCCCCTGTGCCAGGGCCATGCCCTGGGCCAGTTCATCTGTGAAATCCCCTACATCCTCCAGCTCTCCTGCTCACACTCAGGCTACCTCAGGGAACTTGGGCTTCTTGGGGTTAGTGCCTGTTTAGTGTTTGGTTGTTTTGTTTTCTTTGTTTTCTCCTACGTGCAGATCTTCACGACTGTGCTGAGGATCCCCTCTGAGCAGGGACGGCACAAACCCTTTTCCACGTGCCTCCCTCACCTGACCGTGGTTTCCCTGTTTATCAGCACTGGCACATTTGCCTACCTGAAGCCCTCGTCCATGTCCTCCCCTTCCATTTGTCTGATTGTGTCAGTTCTGTACTCAGTGGTGCCTCCAGCACTGAACCCCCTCATCTACAGCCTGAGGAACCAGGAGCTCAAGGATGCCCTGAGGAAAATGATGACTGGATGCTTTTCAGAAGCAATAAGCTGCCTCTTTTCTTCAGCAGAACACTCACTGTGTAACCCTTTACTGGCCCAACCTGCCTTCTAAAGCTTTTGATACTTGTAGGGGTGGGGGAATTTTCCTATATTTTTTCCTCGTTTAATGTTGTTAACACAGAAATTTGTTCTTTATCGCATACCTAATTCACTCTCCACCTCTTTATTTTGACCCACAATTGTGTAAATGAGGAATCATTCTCTGTGTGCATTTAAACAAAATAAAAGTTCCTGCCGCAACTTCTTTGTCAAACATCCTGCCTTTGTTATTCTGTACATGAGGAATCACAATCTCTGAGTATAATAAAGGACTTGAATTCTTTTTTCCAGATCCTTCCTCCAAGACCTCCTTCGAAGCTGGAGGGCATTTCCATGTTTGCAGATGTGGAGGAGAAAAGAGTCCCACCTCTGCCAGGGAGCACCAGAACTGGGTCTTTTCAGAGCTGCTCTCTTTGCACTCCCACCCTCTCCTTTTCATTCCATGTCCAAGGTCTGAGTCCTCTGGCAGTTCAGTCACTGTCCTGCTGTGTGTCAACCCTGTGATCACGGGCAGGGACAGGCCCTGGGCACTGCTGGGACAGGGCTGGGCTCCACAACAGCACTTCCATCAGCAAAGCAGTTCCCCTTCAGGCACTACCTGAAGCTCTTTTGCCAACACTGGTATGGAGGAGAAGAAGTTCAAGGAATAGCCTATGCAAAGTCTTGTTACTTTGCTTGTTTCTCCATGGAGACAGTGCAGGGAGGTCAGGGACGCGCTGGGACTTCAGGGACTGAGGGCTGGGTCAGATTTTGTGTGTTGGTGGCCGAGGACCAATAGAGATGACAAATGGTCTCCAAGTCACCTACCTGGGGCTCTGCAGCTTGTGCTGGCTCTGATGGCAGGTGAGGACTTGTCTGTAGGAAATGAGGAACTGCAGGAGAGCACAGAGGATCTGCAGGGACAACCTGTCCCATACAGTAAGCAGTGAATGGAGTTCTGGAGCAGAATCCTGCCCAGGGTGTAGTCACACAGAGCTAAAGAACTAAATCTTGCTGGGAACTGGTAAAGGAGAGCTCCGCAACCCCAAGGGACACAACAGGTACAGGGAAAACTCTTGCAAGTGACTTCTCTTTCCCTCAGCGAACTTGCACAGGTCAATCAAGACCAGTCCCCAAAGCCATGTCCCAGCTTTGGAACAAGGCAGGGCCCCTCTGAGCACCCTCCATGGCCACACAACAGCATCTGTTGGAGATGGTCAGTGGCAGAGAGCACCATCAACTGGCTCTGCCTCCCAGCTTGAGCAGCACAGCCCAACAGAGGGCCCCATGGCCCCAGTCCCCCCCCCAGCTTGGAGGCTGTGGGGAGCATGGGCAAGGGGTGCAGGAAGGGCTGCTCAGGCCAGCATAGACGTGTTCCCCTGGGGATAGGCTCTGTGGGCAGATGGGATGTGTCAAGAGAAGAACAGGACAGCCTGTATGAGAAGAGGGGCCATGGAAAGAGGTTGTCCTTGGGGAAAAGAAGGGGCAAAGCAAAATCTGGGAAACTCTCTGGTCTGAGCTAAGTTGTGCTGCCCAAGAACACTCTGACTCCAGAGGTGTCCAAGTGGGGCAGAGCCGGCGACTCTGGTCTGTGTGGTGGCAGGGGGGAGGCAGCAGCTCTGCTTGATTCCATGGAGTTCTGGGGAGGTATAATGGCCCCTTGGTTCCATGAGGCTCTGAAATGCCTCAGAGGTCCTTTTCTTCCATGAGGCCCCACATGCCCCTTGTTTCCACCAGATTGCAGTGTCCCTGTGTTCCTTTGTTTCCATGGGGCCTTGCCGTGTCACAATGGTCCTTTTTTTCCCCATGAGTTTCCAAAATGTCTCAGGGTTCATTTTGTTCCATGAGGCCCTGCATGTCCCTTGGTTCCACCAGATTCCACAATTTCCCTGGGTTCTTTTGGATCCATAAGGCCTTGTAGTGTCACAAGTGCCCCTTGATTCCATTAAATTCCACAGTGTCCCTGGATTCCTTTTCTTCCATGAGGTTCCCCAGTGTCACAGTGGCCTCTTAATCTCATGCAATTCCACTGTGGCCCAGGGTTTCTTTGTTTCCAAGAGGCCTCCTGATTCCATGTGTTTCTGCAGTATCACAATGACCCCTTTATTTCAGAAGGTTGCCCACTGTCCCTGGGTTCCTTTGGCTCCAGGGGGCCCTGCAGTGTCACAGTGACCTCTTGATTCCGTGGGTTTCCCCAGGGTCACAATGGCCCCATAATTGCAGGAGGTTCTGCAGTTTCACAGGGGTTTCTTGATTCCATGGGGTTGCACAGCATCAACATAAAGCTGAACCCATCCTGATGGAAGATTTGTGGAGGTTAGGAGGAACTGGGGAAAAAAGGGATAAGATAATTGGGGAAGGAAAGAGGGTGTCCCACTTTAAATGAGACACAGGTGTTTTGCTGAGGATGAGTTAATACCCAAACTCCTCCCTCTAAGCAATTGTAAATCCGAAATTGAGAGGTTCCAAATGAGGGAAAAAAAAATTATGGAAAAGGAAAAATAACAACCCTTTATTAAAAGGTATTTGTGTATTAGCAGAAACAATGAAAGAAAATAAGCAAAACAACAAAAAATACTCCTATACCCACAAATAATCCTCTTTAAAAAAAACCCCAATAAACAAGGAAAGAAAAAAAAAGTAAACAGTTCAGATGGTGCCCTTTAGCACAATTCTAACCACAGTCAGCAGGAAGTGCCATTGGGTCACCTGAGAAACATAGCTTGTAGTGCCCTGTGCCAGTCACCAGGTGGCGCTGTTGGATCACTGAAAATGCAGAGCTTGCAGTTCTTGATATTGGCCAACAGGGGGTGCTGTGGAATCACTGGTCGTTGCCACATGGGGGTAACACCCTCTGGGGTGTGTTGAAGAAACAAAAAAAAATGGGTTTCCCTCCCCCCCACACACACACTGTGAAAGGGGAGAGAGAGAGGGGGAGAGAAACAACAAAAAGAAGCAAGCCTGAACTCCTCCACCCATTTCCCAGGAGACAAGAGAAAAAAAGAGGAGCTCCCCATTTCCCAGGAGGCGTAATTATTCACTGCCGAGGGCACCCGAAAGGTAACACTGTCCCACCAATAGGAATCAGGAAAGCTGATGCAGAAGTTAAGTTAGCTGCTGCAAGAGGTGAGGAACTACCAGTAGCAGCCTTAGTGCCAGAAAAGCTAGATACAGACAAACAAGCAGAGTATCAAGAATCAGATTATAACTGTATACATAAAAATGGAGGGAAGCTGTTAGACAATGGGTGGCATCAACTAAAAACAGACCAATTAGTATTACCAGAAAAATTAGTATGGCAATTTGTAAAAACAGAACATGATAAAACTCATTGGGGCTTGGACTCCCTTTATTAACATTTAAGAACCCGTATAAACTGTTTTTATTGGTGTTCTGTAATTGGCTCATTGTCTGTAGAGGACATGTGAAGGAGAAGTTAAAGAGGAGAAGATGAAGTTAAGCCCCCAGACCCAAATAGACAAGACCTCTTGAGTGAAATAGTGCATGCGATAGGGAAATTCCAAAGTTCTCACGCATGCGCTGAGGGGTTATGCTTACATAACAGGGGGAGGGACTGAAGGCCTCTAGCTGGGTCGTGCTGGTCACACTGACCCAGGTAGATGTCAACAGCTAATTGGATAAAAATGCAGGTGGCTCTTGCTCTCAGTGTTCTCAAGTTTTGCATGAAGGACAATGGTGCCTTTTGTGAGGATGCCCGCTATCTTTGTGAGCCTACTGACCCTCCGAGGATGCAGCCTCTGCTATGGGGAATTCTGGTTATTCTGGGGTCGGTAAGAACACCTCGTAAAACACACCTGCATGAGTGGGGGCTTCACTGAGGGCTTAGTTCACTCCTTTCCTGTCTCTCGGGTTCCCGTTTACTTGGCCGTTTTTGAAATAAAAATTGGGTTTATTGTTGAGCTATCAGCAGTGTCTTGGTTTTCTATCTCAGCATTCTTTCGAACTCACCCTGTTACACACCCCCACACAATTGTTATAAGTTGAGAGAAGGTTTATGCAGACAAAAGAGATTTGATTGGGGACAATAATATTAGGATTTATTACTAATAAGATAAAAACTTCAGAACTATATATACTGCAATTCTAATTAGGCAAAAATACTATGTATTTACAATACCCCTTCCCTCTTTGTATCAGTTCAGGAGGAGAAGCAGTCTCTTTTCTGATTCCAGAGCTACAGGTCTTTTAAATAACTTTGCAGCACTCGAAAGTTCTTCTTCTATTATCTCTAGGACGACAACTTGGATTCGTTGCAGTTGGAACTGTTTCTTTTTCTCTCTCTCTTCTATATCAGCCTCAGGGCTGGGCCTACCCCCCTCCTTGGCTAAGACCGGAGGCTGAGGGTTTTCCCTGACCCTGTAGGGTCTTCCATGGACTACAAGGAGACACTTGATTACCATGGATCTTCACCACAGGGTCACAAGGGATAATGGCTTTTGAGTCCACCCCTGTTTCCTGTGGGGTCTCGTCTCACGAGAGAAGCCTTTGATGGACCTCTCCAGTGTGAGGTACCTTTCAGGCAACAGTTCTTCCATTCTCTGCTGTCCCTTAGGGTTGCAAAGTCAGCTGCACCAGCATGGATCCCTCACCGAGATCCTAAGCCTACCTGGACCGTCTCACTCCAGTGTAGGTTTCTCTCCCCATGGACCACAGGTCTCCAACAAGACTCTGTTTTATCTAGGTTTCCCACAGAGTCACATTTTCTTCATGCATTCCTCTGTTTCGGCATGGGATCCTTCATGAACTGTAGAGGGTCGTTTCCTCTCCCCAACAGTTTTCCACATGGGCAGGGATTCTAGTATTCAGTCTTTTCCCTGCTGAAGGGAGAGAGAGAGGGGGAGAGAAGGAGTTCTCCCCCTTCGTGACTTTTCTCTTCTCTCCTGCTGCCAGCTTTGACCTTGAAGGCCTGTTATCCTTGCCTGGAATTTCTTCTGCAGTATTTCTTGTCCAGACAGTTTTTCTCTAAAGTTTTTTTTTTTCTCTACTCTGTTACAGGAAAGAAGGGGGGTTTTGTTACCACACCTGCCTCCAGGCCAGGCGGAGGAGGGGGTCTTACCCACTTGGGTCCTACCGCCTCTCCTCCATGGCTACTAATTTCATCTGCGCAACCACCTTCTCTTCCGTTTTCTTCAATATGTAATTGGTAGAGGCATTACTAAAACTTTTGATTGGTTTTTTTCTCTGGAAATCCACATGGAGAAAACCATTTTCAGCCCCAGAGGGAGCTGGGGCAAACCCATGACAGGAAATATTAAATAAGAATTTTACTGTGCTGTTGAAAAAACAGATTAAACAACCTGATTGTAAAGCACTTCCATTCACTCCTGGTAATTGGATATATGTTAAGGATTTTACAGGAGGTCCTCTGCAAGAAAAGTGGGATGGACCTTTCCAGGTGTTGCTGACCACATTCACAGCAGTCCAGATAGAAGATCGGCCCACGTGGATTCACTACTCCTGAGTCAAGAGAGCCCTAAGAAACTATGGACCTCAGAACCCATAGGACCAACCACTCTCCAGTTCACCCGACACTGACTACTGGGATCTTATGGATTATGGTGACTATAACCTGGGCTGGATCATTAGAGTGGCCATGGTCTCAAGCCTATATTGGGCATTGCGGTTCTATGGGAAAAGATCTTTCAAGAGATTACAAATGGAACTAATTTTTGTGTTTATAATTTTACTAAAAAAATTTACTGTGATTTTAACTATACAATTCCAATAACTACTGAGAAATTAATTTAAAATGATCATTAGTTGTATCATGATATACCTAAATTACAAATAAGTACAGATATTGATCTTTTCAAAACTATGCTTAGACACCCTGATATAGAAAAACTGGTCCAAGAAGTGAACAGAAAAACCCAACACATGCTCTGGCAAGTGGAGCAGTGTCATAGTCAAGAGGACACAGATCATATGGCCAATGATGCATACCTATCAGATTCCTTTGGAACTTGATGAAAGAATTTGTAAGTCTTAAGAAAAGGGGGGACTGAAAAGAGAGCAAGGCCTAAAGAATTAACTGAAATATCTTGCTCGACTGAGAGAAGCCCCTCCATACCTGCTCTACCTAAATTGCTAAAGAAAGATTTGTTTCTGTTCTGTTCCTTGGACCTAATCTTAAGAAGAATGCTAGAAACATTATACAATGGTTCTGTAGGTCATAAATTAAGGCAAAGTAAGCCAAGGTACACCTTTGAATAGGAGAAATAGACCTGAAACCAAAGCTCTCTCCAAGTTTCGGTGACTGGGACCAAAACAATGGAAAGGTAGAGAGGTCATATGGAGGAAGACTATGGAAGACTCCAGCCCCACAGGATGAAAAACTGGATGTACCACCCAGAATGAGGACCAAGAAAGAACTCTGCCCAGACTCTACCTATTATCCATATGTATGTTTAGATGTTGCAATCATATGAATATGCATGTTAAGATGTTGTAGTCATAGAAGATAGACTGTCTAAATTACCTTGTTCTGCACCAATACCTTTAAGCAAGAGCTTTGTGGTGCAAACTACGCTTGCTCCTGATGTCAACAAATAAATACCTTTGCTGCTCAAAAGACCAAAAGGCTTCTGAGTGGTTTCTTAACCAGATTTCTTGGATTCAGCTTGTCTTAGGGCCCATGGGGACAGCTCCTGGAGCTTGGAGATTTCCTCCTTAAAGCAGCTCCAGCCTTCCTGGACTCCTTTGCCCTTCAGGACTGACTCCCAAGGGACTCCATCAATCAATCTCCCAAACAGGCCAAAGTCTCCCTGTCCTCAGTCCAAGGTGTCAGTTCTGCTGCCCCCTCCTTCCTCCACCCACAATGGAAAACTCAATCATTTTGGGGTCTCTGTGCCTGATGGCTCCGACCACCCCATCCCCCACCAGTCACAGAATCATGGAATGGTTTGGGTTGGAAGGGACCTTAAAGAACCTTCTCTTCTCCAGGCTGAACAATCCCAATTCTCTCAGCCTTTCCTCGAAACAGAGCTGCTCCATCCCTCTGATCACCTTGGTGGTCTCTTCTGGACTTGCTCCAGCAGGTCCATGTCCTTGCTGTACTGGGACCCCAGAGATGGAGGCAGCACTGCAGGGTTGACAACGTTACAGCCATGTGTGTTCCAGCAAGGACACTGTGGAACCTCCTGGAGTAAAGGGGCCATTGTGACACTGTAGGGCCTTCTGAACCCAAAGGAACCCTGTGACACTGTGGAATCTCATGAAACCAAGGGGGCACTGTGATATGTGGGGCCTCCTAGAACCAAACGAGTCCTGAGATATTTTGCAAACTCATGGAATCAAGGGTCCATTATTACACTACAGAGCCTGACAAAGCAAAATGGACCCTGTGACTCTATGGAACCTCCTGGAATCTCGTGACCATTCCAACACTGTAAAACCTCAGGGATACTGTCAGGTTCCCATCATTAAAAGACGCCTCTGTGTGTGGACCATGTGCCAAAGGCAGCAGTACGGGTTTGATTTAACAGTAAATATGAGGGAAAGAGAGAGGAAGGGGGTGGTGGGAAGACAGTGAGACAGAGACGGAATTCAGTAAATATATCACAACATGGAGATCCCTGAGGCGTCCCACCGGTCCTTCTTCCCCATGGTCTGTCGGTGGTGGGTCCCGAAGTTGTGTTTCTGGGGGAAGGCCTTGGAAATAAATTCCTTCCTTTTTGCCACCAGTGCTTCTCTGTTGTGGAGCCTTATGGGATTTCCCTTCTTTGGCAGTGTTTTGAGACAGTTCCTTGTGCGCTTCAAGTGCACACATATGTGCACACACAGTAGTCTCTCCAGTGTCTGGCCATCCAAAGAACACAAGACCTGATGATTTGTAGCTCCCACTCCAGTGGTTGGCACTTGGACCTCCCTCCATAGCCAGAGATCAGAGCTCCCTTGTCCCAGAAAGGTTATTGTACCTCATTCTGCCAAGACAACCCTTGGAAAAAAGTGTCACTCTATGTTTCCTGGGATAAAAGCGCTATACTGTCCTCTTCCAAAACCTTGGAGAGGTCACAGAGATCTCCCAGGAAGGAATTTGGGGCCTCAAGCATGTGACCCATGTATAGAGACTGAGGACTCTGGGGTCAGAAGTTTGAAGATTGAGGACAGTGGAGGAGTAGCTTGAGAGGTCTGGAAGGGGGGTGTCAGAGATGGTGGAGCTTTTCTTCATGGTAGAAAAGAGCATAAGAAGGAACTAGTGCCACCAAAGGCACCTGGGGTGGCCCAGACTGGTGACAAGAAGTAAGAAATTTCCCTCCAAGGTCAGTGTTGTGGTGTAATATGTCACAAAGGAGTCTGGATGAGCCCAAGGTTTTGTGTGCCCAAAGGAAGAGTCAGGGAGGATGGAGAGATGTCAGTGCAGGAAGGGGTCAGGGAGGTGGGGCAGTCAGGTGGATGATGACAGCCTGCAAGGGAAAGGGGCAGGGCATGGATGCCGCAGGACATCCTGGGTTGGACAGGAGAGAGGTACATGCAGAAACTGAAAACCCTGACAGCGCCACCTTCTGCAGGCCTTTGGCCATGGTTGCTGTCTGTGCCACTGATGCCAGGAGGAGACAAGTGGCCCTTGCAGCCCTGGGGCCTCATGGTCTCCTTGTCCCTGCTCAGATGCCTGGGAGGTGCCACCCCATCATCCTTCCCTGGGAATTGCAAGAAGAGCTCTGAGGAATGAGGCAGGGACAGGATCTACCTTGCCAGGGGCTGGGAGTCAGGCCTTGACCCTTTGGATTAAGGAAACAAGTCAATGTTTATTCAGCCTCAGAGCCACGTTTCCCTTGCTTGTCCATCCTTGTCATCACTGTCTGAAGTTTTCTGCTCTAACTGGAACCTGGGGACACCCACCCACATAGATTTCGCCGGCTAATTGGACAAAAAATGCAGGTGGTTCGTGCTTTCAGCGCTCTCAAACTTCACATGAAGGACAACGTTGCCTTTTGAGGCAAAGTCCCTTGTCTTTGTGAGCCTGCTGACCCTCCGAGAATGCAGCCTCTGCTATAGGGAATTCTGATTATTCTGGGCTTGGTAAGACAACCTTGTAAAACACACCTGCGTGAGTGGGGGTTTCACTGAGGGCTTAGTTCACTCCTTTCCTGTCTCTCAGGTTCCCATTTACTTGGTCACTTTCTGTAATAAATATTGGGTTTATTGTTGAGCTCTCAGCAGTGTCTTGGTTTTCAATCTCAACATCCTTTCGAACTCACCCTGTTACAGATGCCCTGAGGAAAATAATGACTGGATGTTTTTCAGGAGCAATAAACTACATCTTTTCTGCTTCAGAACACTCACTACATAACTCTTTACTGGCCCAACCTGCCTTCTAAAGCTTTTGAGAGTGGCGGTGGGGGAGTTTCCTTATATTTTTTCCTCTTTTAATGTTTTTAACACAGAAGTTTATTCTTCATCCTATATATAATTGTAACGGGGTGATTTCAAAAGGATGTCGAGCACGAGCCACCTGCAATATTGTCCAATTAACCGGTGACATCTACGTTGGCCCATGTTGCAAGCACTGCCCAGTTAGAGGCCTTTGGTCCCTCCTTTCCCCCTTACTGTAAGCGTACCCCCTCAGTGCATACGTGAGAACTTTCAAATTTTTCCTATCACATGCGCTGTTTCACTCAAGGGGTCTTATCTATTTGGGTCTGGGGGCTTCACTTCATCTTCTCCTCTTCAGTTTGTCCTTCAAATGTCCTCTACAGACAATGAGCCAATCACAGAACACCAATTAAAACAGTTTATACAAGAAACTCTCATCTCCAAGGACGAAGCTCTTGTTTATCAGTGAACTTGGCAGGAAAAGAACAAAACTTTTGCAGGTGGCTGGGTCAAACACAGACCGAAAAATATCAACATTCCCTGATACACTAACTCACTCTCTACCTCTTTGGTTTGGCCCACAATTTGTAAATGAGGAATCATTCTCTGTGTGCACTTAAACAAAAGAAAAGTTCCTACAACAACTTCTTTGTCAAACATCCTGCCTTTCTTTTTCTCTGCCTGAGGAATCACAATCTCTAATAGAGGACTTGAATTCTTTTTTCCAGATTCTTTCTCCAAGAACTTCCCTGTAGCTGGAGGGCAGTGCCTATGTGCAGAGGAAGAGGGGTAAAGAGTCCTGGGAGAGAAGCGCTGCCAGGGAGCAGCAGCTCTTGGGCTTTTCAGAGATGCTCTTTTTCCACTGCCTCCCTCTCCTTTCTGCTCTTTGCCCAAGGCCTGAGTGCTCTGGTAGCTCAGTTGCTGCTGTGTGTCAGTCCTGTGACCATGGGCAGGGACAGGCCCTGGGCACTGCTGGCACAGAGCTGGGCTCCTTAACATCATTTCCATCATGAAAGGGGATGCACCCCTGGGCAGTTCCTGAAGACTTTGTCCTTTTTGAATGGTTGGTGTAAAGAAAGAGACCAAGGAATAGACTCTCCAAAGTCTCCTTGCTTTGCTTGTTTCCCCATTCAGTCCGTGCAGGGAGAGAAGCAACTGACTGTGGTACTTCAGGGACTGAGGGCTGGGTCAGATGTTTTGTGCTGGTGGCCAGTGGCAAATGGTCTCCAAGTCACCTACCTGGGGCTCTGCAGCTGGTGCTGGCTCTGATGGCAGGTGAGGACTTGTCTGTAGGAAATGAGGAACTGCAGGAGAGCACAGAGGATCTACATGGAAAACCCGTCCCATACAGGCAGCAGTGAATGGAACCCTGGAGCAGAATCCTGCCCTCGGTGGAGTCACCCAGAGCTAAAGTACTAAACCTCCCTGGGAACTGGTCAAGGAGAGTTCTGCAACCCCAGGGGAATGCAGCAGGAACAGAGAAAGGACTCTGACCAGTGACTCCTCTTCCCCTCAGTGAACTCCCACTGTGCCTGCCCAGCTCAGGGAGGGCTGTACCAGAGCCAGGGGTGGGCTTTCCAGGAGGGTGTCTTGAAGAGCTCTCCAGCCCACACGTTGGATGGAGTGGAACACTCCCCTGCCCTCTGTGCCATTGGAAACAGCCCATGGTCCTGCCCAACCTCGTTCTTGGCTACTGAGCCTTCCAGGAATATGGAAGAGGGTAGAGAGGAGTGATCCCCATCTTACTGCCACAGTTTTTCAACCTGACCAACATGGCCCGTGCAGGGTCACCCTAGGGTGCCACAACCTCTCCCTCTGCAGAGTTGCACCTCTAGCTCAGGGCCCTGCAGGGATCACAGGCTGGGATCTGCAACTGTCCAAGGCAACCTGGACACACTGCCCTGGGGAAAGGGATGTCCCTGAAGAAGAGCAAGGCAGCATTTCTGTGCCTGCAGAGAGGAATCCATGGCACAAAGAAACCTCTTTCTGCAACCTCCCCTCGGGACAGGTTGCTCTGTCCCTTGGCAAGGACTCTGTACTGGGCTTGGGAGAGTGGCTGGCACTGAGGGACAAAGTCAGGCTGTGCTGGGCATCTCCTGGAGATGACATCAGGGCTCCTGCAGTTTCCCTTACCTGCATTTCCTCCTGCCATGCTGAGTGCCCAACCCCTGAGTTAATGGGGATACTGAGACTCCTCTCTGTTCCCCAGGAACTATTGTGCCCTTCAGAGGGGTTGGGGTTGTGGGGGGAGTGCCCAGAGAGGGGTGGGCAGTGCTGTTGGGCCAGAGCAGACTGGGCCGCTCCACCACTTGACCTCTAGAATGAAATCACTTCTAATTTTCTCCTCAAGAACCATGAGAATATGTGTTGTGTCCTGAGCACTAAACTGGAAGTGTGGTTTTGAAAAGGTTTTGGTGTCAG
The DNA here is from genome assembly GCF_022539395.1 of Myiozetetes cayanensis. Lineage (NCBI taxonomy): Eukaryota > Metazoa > Chordata > Aves > Passeriformes > Tyrannidae > Myiozetetes > Myiozetetes cayanensis. The sequence goes on from NW_026086849.1 coordinate 62,627, forward strand.
GGATATTGAGAAGGCTGGGCAGTGTCACTGGGAGACCTCTCCCAAACCCTTGCAAAGGCCAGAGCCATCCCAGAGGTTCCTGGGGCCTTGGCAAAGGCACACATGGAACCAGTCTGCAAACAGGGCAGCAAGGAGGCTTGTTAGAGTTCCAGACTGCTCAGGTTCAGCAGGGAAGGGGACATGGCAAGTCCTCCTGCAGTCATTCCCGGGCATGGGAAGGACAAGGCAGGGATTGCAGGACTCCTGTGGGAAGGAGAAGAAGGGGATGTTGTGTGCGCAGACATTATCGGGCCCCTTTGCATGGTCTCCTGTGGTCTCCTTAGAGCCAGATTGGTGACAACTGGACTGGACAAGGGAAACATGTGGTGGGTGGGAAGTTGAAGGACTGATGAGGGTCAAAAGTCATGGCACAGAGTCCTCTTGGCAGCAACTCCCAGGTGACATCCTTCAGGGACCAACTCTTGACCATTCCTATGGAACATTTTTATTATGTCTCTGAATGATGGGATGAAAGGCACTTTCCACTCCTTTGTGGATTATGCCAAGGTGCAGTAAGTCGGAGAAATCTCATCTAGTTAATGGTGACTTGTACAAAAAATCTGTTCAAGATGACTGAGTTGGATAAACTTATCTAGCCATCAAGTGCCCACCAAGGCACAGGACAGTGAAGAAAAATCTCATGGGTCAGAGGAAAGGAAATTCCAAAGGGGGGCAAAAAGAGCAAACACAACCAAACCAAACCCAAATGAACCCAGAATGACAGAAAATGCTGAGTTGGAAGGGACCCACAAGGATCATCCAGTCCAACCCTTAACCCTGCACAGTACCATTCCCAGGGGTCACACCATGAGCCTGACAGTATCATCCAAACACTTCTTTGGCTCTGTCAGCCTTGGTGCTGTGCCTGCTGCCCTGGGGAACCTGTTCAGTTCCCAAACATCCTCTGGGAGAAGAACCTTTTTCTAAGATCCAACCTAAGCCTGCCCTGACACAGTTCCAGGCCATTCCCTGGGTCCTTTCCCTGGTTCCCACAGAGAAGAGCTCAGGGCCTGCCCCTGCCCAGGAAGTTGTAACTGCAGTGAGGTCTCCCCTCAGTGTCCTCTTCTCCAGTTGAACACACCAAGTGTCCTCACATAGCTTCAAATCAAGGCCCTTCCCCATCTTCGTTTCCCTCCTTTGGACTCTCTCTAATGGCTCAATCTCTCCCTTCCATTGTGTGCCCCCAAACTGCCTCAGTCTTGCAGGTGAGGTCACCCCAGGGCAGAGCAGAGTGGGACAATCCCCTCCCTGGTCTGGTTGCCATGCTGGACCTGATGCCCCCAGGACAGCGTTGGCCCTCCTGGCTTCCAGGGCACTGTTGACTCATGGCCAAATGACCACCCACCAGCACCCCCAGGACCCTTTCCCAGCACTGCTTTCCAGCCTCTCATTCCCAGTGTGTCTGTCCATCCAGGGTTGCCCCATCCCTGGGCAGAATCTAGTCCTTCCCCCTGGGTGAAGTTCTCAGGGCTCCTAAAGAGCCTGGAAGTCACTTGCTGTCACAGGGGCTCCATGGTTACCTCCCAGAGGTCATCCTGCAGAATCTCCTGGAATCAAGGCTCTGTGGGGACAGTGCAGGGCCGTGGGGACTGTAGGGGTCATTGTGACACTGGGGAAACTCATGGAATAAAGGGGCCATTGTGACACTGCAGGATCTCATGGAACATTGTCTGTTGGGAAACACAAAGGGATTTGTGGGAGTGTTTCACTGACAATTTTGAGAGGGACCTTTATACACCCAGATATTGATGTGTCCACACATCTCTGCCTGGATGTGGGTGTGAATTGACTGTGGTGTGAGTGTTGTTATTGTGAATCTATAATTCAATCACTGTTAAATTGCAGTAAATGTTATTGAATCCCATAACTGTTAAACTGGTGCTACTAACCTCTTTTGATACTAATCTCTTATCTTTGTGTCCAGATCCTTTGCACCCTGAAACTCTTGCATCCCAAGATTCTCTGTAAATCACTCCCTTTCATGAAAAAAATAGGTATTTTTTGTGATGTACACTTTAAAATTTTCCTCCTTAGCTAAACTACAAAACAACTCCAATTAGTTGTTGAAGACCTGAAAACATGAAGACAATTAAAGGGAGGAAAATAATTTGGTTTTCTGTGTTTTAGTGACCCCCACAGTGTTTTTAGAGACAAGCCCATGATTCTCAAGTACTGAGAGAAGATTGAAGAAGCTGCTCAAGAAGTCAGAAGCCAAACTCCCAGTCCCTTGAAGCATTCCTGGGCCCCACTGAGGGCAGGCACTGACAAAACCTCCCCAGGGACTCCTTAGAACAGATCCTTGCAGGCCATGAGTGCAGGGAGACAAAGGGTCTGGGCAGACACCTGCAATGCTGAGCAAAGCCTGGTTTGGTTTTGTGGAGCAGAAAGGCCAAGGCCTGAGCCCCAGGCCCTGGCACAGCAGATCCTGTCCCTGCCAGGTGCCTCAGGGCTGTTTGTGGGGCAGTGGGGTGGGAGGGGGAGGAACAACAAAGGCCAAAAACTGTGCAACCCCTCCCAGGCTGCTCAGAGAGGGGCAAGGGAGAAACCAAGTGCAGAAGCTCCCAGGAAAGTTGCTTCTGGGGTCCTCAGTGGCAGAGGCAGCTGCAAGAGCCAAGGGGACAAAGGCCTGGGTGCCTTTGGGCCTTATAACCCTGCCAGAGCCCTTGGCCATCTCTCCTGCAGGCTGTCCTAGCTTGTCCATGCTGCTTCTCTGACCTTGCAGGCTGCACACACCCCTCCTTCTTTCCCATCCCCCCCACAGTAGCATTTCTAGACCCTCCCTGGTGTCTCTGTTGTCCCCCAGCTCTGGTTGTTGCCATGTGCACTTGGCCTTATTGGCTTTGATCCTGAGTCCCTGTGCCACGGGACATCCCTCCCAGAACCCAGGTCCTTCTCCTAGGGGTCACTGCAGAGTTGAGCAGATACAGGTCACGTCTCATTCCTCTCCCCTCACCTTGGACCTGCTCTGGGCCCTGCAGGTCCTTGCCCTGCTCCAAAGGGCTGTGGGGGTGGTGAATGGGCAGGGCTTGGGGTTTAGAGTTCAGGGTTGGGATTAAGAAGAACTTTGGGAGGTTTGGTGTTCTGCTGGCAGTGTCTGGTTCATGATTAGGGGAAGAGGGTTTTGGGCTGGGTCAGGATTATAGCTTGGCTTTTCATACTGGTAATACAGGTTTGGGATTGGGGTGGGCATTAGAGGACAAATCAGAGTCTGGAGTTCTGGGTTTGTGCTTTTTCTAGCTTGGAATTAGAGCAGTGGATTCCTTTCAATGGCAGGGGCAGCACTTTTGGGGAGTGTTGGAGCTTGAGGTTACAAAGAGCGTAAAGCTCCATCAGGAATGCTTGCATAGTCACTGTTTTAGCACCTTCAGCATTCCCTGAACCTGGTTTTACCTCATCAAAATCTTTCCTCTCTGTTGACCAAACCCCTCTTTCCTTCCCCAATTATCTTATCCCTTTTTTCCCAGTTCCTCCTAACCTCCACAAATCTTCCATCAGGATGGGTTCAGCTTTATGTTGATGCTGTGCAACCCCATGGAATCAAGAAACCCCTGTGAAACTGCAGAACCTCCTGCAATTATGGGGCCATTGTGACCCTGGGGAAACCCACGGAATCAAGAGGTCACTGTGACACTGCAGAGCTCCCTGGAGCCAAAGGAACCCAGGGACAGTGGGCAACCTTCTGAAATAAAGGGACCATTGTGATACTGCAGAAACACATGGAATCAGGAGGCCTCTTGGAAACAAAGAAACCCTAGGTCACAGTGGAATTGCATGAGATTAAGAGGCCACTGTGACACTGGGGAACCTCATGGAAGAAAAGGAATCCAGGGACACTGTGGAATTTAATGGAATCAAGGGGCACTTGTGACACTACAGGACCTTATGGATCCAAAAGAACCCAGGGAAATTGTGGAATCTGGTGGAACTAAGGGACATGGAACAAAATGAACCCTGAGACATTTTGGAAACTCATGGGAAAAAAAAGACCATTGTGACACGGTAGAGCCCCATGGAAACAAAGGAACACAGGGACACTGCAACCTGGTGGAAACAAGGGGCCATTTTGACATGTGGGGCCTCGTGGAAGAAAAGGACCTCTGAGGCATCTCAGAGCCTCATGGAACCAAGGGGTCATTGTGCCTCCCCAGAACTCCATGGAATCAAGCAGAGCCGCTGTCTCCCCCCTTCCTTCCCACAGACCGAAGCCGTTGGCTCTGCCCCGCTTGGACACCTCTGGAGTCAACGTGTTCTTGGGCAGCACAACTTAGCTCAGACCAGAGAGTTTCCCAGATTTTGCTTTGCCCCCTCTCTCCCGTGGGTTTCTTTTTTTTTCCTTCGTTTATTCAGGGGGAAGGGAGGCACATGTTGATCCCTGTTTTTATCTGTTTACAAAAGGGAGTTTGGTCAGGGAGGGAGAGAGGAGGGAATTTCTCTCTGCTGTTCTTTGAACTGTTCAGTCGGTATTGCTGGTTTTGCTGCTGTATTTCTTGGCAGTAACCTGTTATTTTTTTCACTTATACCTCCTTGTATTTTGTCTCCCTGTATTGGTGGGGAATAAAAGGGGAATGAGTTCATTCTATTGGACTTCCAGCCCCAAAACGTGTCTTTAAACCAGGACAGATTGCTCAAGGGCTCCCTGAAATTTGGCATCCTTCACAAAGGACTTGAAAACACATTTTGTCCCATTGTAGAGAGAGATAATGAAGATGTTCTGTAGTAGTATTCAAGGGCTGGTCACTGAGGGATGAGCAAGATGCTGCCAAGAGGACTGTCTCAATTTAAAATGAGATACAGGTGTTTTACTGAGGACGAGTTTTGAGGAAGACCCAAACTCCTCCCTCTAAGTAATTGTAAATCTGAAATTAAGAGGCTCTGATTGAAGGGAAAAAAATTGTGGAAAAAGGAAAAAATAACATCATCATCATCATCATCATGACTAGGTTTTGCGAATGAAGATTTGAGAAGGGCTCTACCCACTCTTGCTACAAGCGCGTTGATGGCTGAAAAGGCCAATGCGAGACAGACAAGTCCGGTTGCAGAAGGCACAGCAGAAAGACTCCCCAGGTGATATCGACAACACGCAATTCTTTCTGCGTTGTCTTTTCTCCTCGAGAGTGATCCTGCTTGTGTTCTCAAAAGCAGCAGCAGCGTTATAGATGGTGTGTCTCCAGGCCTCCCGACTGGAGACCAGGATAGACCAATGGTGATGATCAATATGGTCAAGGCTGAGGGATTGTTTCAGGCAGTCCTTGTATCTCCTCTTCGGGGTTCCTCTCTTGTGGTAGCCAGTGGCAAGTTCCCCATAGAGCATCACCTTAGGGAGGCGGTAGTCCTGCATCCTGGAGATGTGTCCTACTGTGTTCTCAGCAGCATGGCCTCAATGCTTGTGACTGCTGCCTGTTCAAGGACAGACGTGTTGGTCACATAAATCGTCGAGTGGATGTTTAGGATTGTACAAAGGCAGCGCTGATGGAAACATTCTAAGAGACACAAGTGGTGGTGGTAAATGACCCACGATTCAGATCCATATAAAAGAGTAGACAGTACAATGGCTCTGTAAACGCTGATCTTTGTACTTCTCTTCAGGTGTTTGCTTTACCACATCTTTTATGGAGTTTACCAAAAACTCTGTATGCCTTTGCTAACCTACTGTCTATTTCTGCATCAATCTTACCATCCGAGGAGATGATACTTCCCAGGTAATTAAATTACTGAACTGATTTGAGCTCTGTTTCACCAATGGTGATATGGGGATGATGGGAGACTTCCTGAGGTGCAGGCTGATGAAAAACTTCTGTCTTCTTCAAACTGACTTCCAGTCAAAAAAGCTCAACAGCCTCTGCAAAGCAGGATGTTAAATGCTGCAGAGCTACTTCTGTGTGGGCAAAGAGGGTGGTATCATCAGCGTAAAGCAGTTCACGGATAAGGTGATTTAAGGTCTTAGTGTGGACCTTCAGTCACCTTAGGTTGAATAGGTTCCCATCAGTATGATAATGAATGTAGATACTGTTGTCTTCATCGAGGTCTACCATGGCCCTTTGGAGCATCATGCTGAAGAAGATTGTGAATAGAGTTGGTGCGAGAACGCAGTCTTGCTTCACACCATTGGCTATTGGAAATGGCTTAGAAAGTGCATCGCCATATCTGACTTGGCCGCGCTGGTCCTCATGAAGCGAGATGATCATTTTGAGGAACTTGGGGGAAATCCTAAACGTTCTAAAATGTACCACAGACCTTTTCTGCTCACAGTATCGAAAGCCTTGGTGAGATCAGCAAAGGTTACATAGAGTCCTTTGTTCTGTTCCCTACACTTCTCTTGCAGTTGTCTGAGAACAAATACCATGTCTGTGGTACCTCTGTTGGCTCAGAAACCACATTGGCTTTCAGGCAGAAGATCTTCTGCTATGGCAGGTATTAATCTGTTCAAAAGAATTCTTGCAAGGATATTACCAACAATGGAGAGCAGAGTAATACCTCAGTAATTTGAGTAGTCTGATTTATCCCCCTTCCTCTTGTACAAGGTGAAGATGACAGCATCACAGAGGTCTGAAGGTAGTTCACCTCGTTCCCAACAGCACACCACAAATTCGTGAAACTTAGCATGGAGTGCATGGCCACCGTGATTCCAGATTTCAGGTGGGATTCCGTCAACCCCAGCTGCCTTGCCAATTTTCACCTGCTGTATTGCTTTAAGAGTTTCTCCCATGGTGGAGGCAGTATCCAGTTCAGTTTTCACAGGTTGTTGTGAAATGTACTGCATTGCTGAGTCTTGAACTACACGGTTAGTACTGAAGAGAGTCTGAAAGTGTTCAGACCATCGATTCAAAATGGAAATTTTATCTGTGAGAAACATTTGACCATCTGCACTGAGTAAAAGGTTTTGAACCTGGTGTGTAGGACTGTAGACTGTTTTCAGAGCCTCATAGAATCCCCTGTAGTCGCTTGTATCTGCACATAATTGGATTTTTTCCCCTAGATTGGTCCACCACTTGTTCTGGATGTCACGAAGTTTCTGTTGTAGCTTGCTGCATATGAGTCAAAAGGCTGCTTTTCTTACATGACAAGATGACTGAGCAAGGTGGGCTTGGTGAGCAGTTCTCTTCTTTCTCAACAATTCCTGGATCTCATGATTGTTTTCATCAAACCAGTCCTTGTTTTTCTTGAAGGAGAGCCCTAAGGATTCTTCAGAGGACTGTAGAATGCTATTTTTAATAAGTTGCCAAAGCACTTCAGGAGAGGGATCTGTAGAATGAACTTCGAGGCTGGATTGAAGATTTGCCTGGAAACTGTCCCTCACTGTAGTTATTTGAAGGTTGTTAACTTGAAGTCTCCTTCTAGGAATGCCGCCTTTTTTAGGTTTGAACTTAAGGTGGAGGTTAAGTTTACAACACACAAGGTGATGATCTGTTTGGCATTCTGCACTAGGCATCACGCGGGTGTGACGGATATCTCTCTGTCAGACCAAGATATAATCAGTGAAGTGCCAGTGCTTGGATCTAGGATGCATCCAGGTTGTCTTCAAACTATCTTTCTGCTGAAAGATAGTGTTGGTGATGGTAAGCTCCTAGCAGAAGGCGACCATTATCATTGCAGTTCCCAACACCATGCTTGCCTAGTACTCCTTTCCAGGCTTCAGAGTTCTTTCCTACTCTGGCATTGAAATCACCAAGGATAATGATCTTATCATCTGCAGGAACCTTTTGGATAAGGTGTAGCAGAACGCGGGAAAGCAGGGACACTCAATATGAGAATCAACATGCTCCATTTATTGAACACACACCACAGCAAAATATAGGATAGATAATGAGCTTATTAATATTCTGTAATTTAACTACGTGATTGCTAAGAGCCCTAGAGGTCCGGACCGCCTCCACTTCTTGCCTTTGGAAACCCTCAGCCCCTCATTTTCCCAGGCTGTAGTAATAACAAGATCTTGTTATTGAGCAACGGCTATCGCAAAGAGATTAGCATGACCTTGCTTGGACAGTAACTACACCAGCTGTGCTTAAAGTTGCTGAGTCGATACCCTCCCAGCTCCTGTGGGCCTGCATGCCTCTTTTCACATAGCCAGTTCTCCACAATAAGGTGGTGTAGGTCATTGTAGAATTTATCTTTTTCAGCAGGGTCAGCTTGGAGGGTTGGGGCATATATACTAAAGAGAACAACATGTTACTTGTTGTGTAGTGGGAGGCATAGGGAGATAATAAGATCAGAATGACCAGTAGGCAGATTTTCGAGTTTAGAGGCAATAGAGTTTTTAATCATGAAACCAACTCCTGAAAGATGCCTTTCAGAACTGGGTTTACCTGACCAGTAGAGTGTATAACCGGCACCATGTTCTCTAAGGTTGCCTTCCTCATGAAGACGAACTTCACTTAGAGCAGTGATGGTGTTGAGTCATGACAGTTCATGGGCAATTAGAGTAGAGCGACGCTCAGGACATCCACTGTTTGCAGTATCAAGCATGGTTCTGATGTTCCAGCATGCGAGTGTTATTTTGAGTACACCTTTGGAGGCATGTGTATGCCTTTGACTTTGACTCTTAAACTTTGTTTGACTGCATCACAAGATGCCCGTTGGCCACGGTTAACCAACCGGGTGAAGGGTGGAGATGAGCTATGGTTAGGTCACCTTTTCTAGGCCCCTCTCCGTGTGGAGCAAGCAGTGGTCTCCTTGAAAAAGACTGCTTAGTCGTTCAGGATGTTGCCGAGTGAGTCTGTCATCTCCAGGGTCAGACTCAAGATGACCAATGTCCTGAACCGCCTGCATGCAGGGTTAGGACTGCGGTTGCCAGTGCACCTTTTCACCTGCCGTTTCATCCCTCACCTGTCGCTGCAGGACTTTACAAGTGTGGGTATAACCCTCGAGCCTGTGCAGTGGATTTTTTAGGTGCGGCTCAGCATGCGCAGAACTGGTCCCACCCTTTACTCCTGAGGTTCATCTGCCAGGGCCTAACAAGCTTGGACGGTGACAATGAGGTCCTCAGGATGTAGGTTTAATTAGAGTATCCTTCTCTTGGATGGATGGCCTTACAGGGTTTAGTGAGCTCCATCTACCTGGGATTGAAATTAGAGTTGTCCTTCGTCCTAGGATGACCGCTGGAAAGGCTAGTGAGCTCATCTTGCCCATGGACACATTTGACCCTTCAGTTTTGACCTGTCTGGCATGGGAGACCCTACCGGAGGCATATGCCACCACCAACACAGCTCTCAACCTCATAAGGGCATACTGAAATAGTTTGGACAAGCCCTTCTCTCCCTACTTTTCCTTCACAGCTTCCTACAGTTTAACCCAGGGACATTTCCTTGCCCTGAGCACCCCTCTAAAACACTATGATTAAAAAAAAACAAAAAAAAAACCAAACAACCCATCACAAAAACCCACAACCCACAAAGCCGCAACAACAACAACAAAAACACACCACATTCCTGGGCAGAAGCCACAAGCAAACCAAGCCCATCACATCCCACCCCCACTGTGGCAATGCCCGAACAGGAGCGATACCAACATACCCCTGGGCAAGGGCGGGCACACGTGTAAGAGGTCTCTGCATCCACCCGAGACTTGGGTACTCTCCTACCGAGCCCAAACCCCCCAACACCCAGAGAAACCCACTACTGACCCCTAACCTCACCTGCACACCGTGCCACCACAAGCTCCCCCTTGCACTGCCCACCCGCAAGCCCCTAAACAAGGTTACCCCTCTGGCCTCTCCCCTCCCTCTGTCGACCCAGGGAAACCCCAGGTCCGTCCACTCCCTCCCTGCACCCTCGTGGTCTGACCTGGCCCCACATGGCCACCGACCATTCGCCAACCACTCCTCCGCTCCGCCGTCAAGACACAGCTCCCAGAGGCTTTTCCACAAGGTCAACAGCACAGTCTCCCATGCAATCAGCTCGGCGACAAACTGCGGGAGCAGGAGCGGGTCCCCCACGACCCACCACCCAACTGCAGGAGCACGCCATCTTGGCCCCCCAAAAAAATAAAAGTGCCTTATTTAAAAATATATATGTATTGGCAGAAACAATGAAAAAACCCAAATAAAACAACCAAACAATACTCCTATACCCACAATAATCCCCTTCAAAACATACTGATAAAGAAGCAAAGAAAAAAAAGTAAACAGTTCAGTTTGGTGCAATTCTAACCACAGTCAACAGGGGGTGCCGTTGGATCACCGGAGATGCAGAGCTTGTAGTGTCCTGTGCCAGTCACAAGGGGGGTTTTTGGATCACTGGAAATGCAAAGCCTGCAGTTCTTTTTACTGGTCAGTAGGGGGCGCTGTACAATCATTGGTCATTGCCACGTTGGGGTAACACCCTCCGGGGTGTGTTGGAGAAACCGAAAATGGGTTTCCCTCCCCTCCCACGAGAGGAGGGAGAGAAACAACAAAAAAAGATCCTCCCCAATGGGAAAAAACCCTCACTCTTTCTGCTGATCAAATTGTGCGGTATAGTTTTCTTTCTACCTTTGATGTGCACAAGAACCACTGCTAAGGAAGAAACAAAAGGGAACAGGGAAAGGAAAAGGAAAAAAAAAGAACTCCCCAAACAGTTCCTCTCTGATGAAAAATCCAAGCAGAATCCACAGCTGGCAACCAGGTTGAGAACAAAACCCCACAGAGTTTCCACTCAAACCTTGTTCCAGCCGCAGCAGCAAGCTTGAAATCCTCCCTCCGTTTCTCAGGAGAGGAGAGAAAAAAAAAAAAAAGTAAAAATGAGTTCCTCAGTCGGATTTCCCAGGGGATGAGATTCTGAGCCATTAACCAGAATAACCAGAAGGTAGTTTCCTTTGTACTCCTTAACTGCCCACTTAACAGTCCTGCTTGAAGTGGGCAGGGGGAAGGGAAAAATTCCTGCCTAGTTTCCAAGAACCAGTAAAACCAGGACTTTGTACCATGGATTTAATTAGACACTCTTCATTCAACCAACCTCCCACCTACCACATCTTCCACTTCTTCAGATCAGTTGCCACCAATCTGGCTCTAAGGAGATCAGAGGAGACCATGTCAAGGACCTTGATAAAGTCTAGGCACACAACATCCCCTTTTTTTCCCTCCCACAGGAGTCCTGCAATCCCTGCCTTGTCCTTCCCATGCCTGGGAATGGTTGCAGGGGGACTTGCCATGTCCCCTTCCCTGTTGAGCCTGAGCATTCTGAAACTCTGACAAGCCTCCTTGCTGCCCTGTTTGCAGACTGGTTCCATGTGTGCCTTTGCCAAGGCCCCAGGAACCTCTGGGATGGCTCTGGCCTTTGCAAGGGTTTGGGAGAGGTCTCCCAGTGACACTGCCCAGCCTTCTCAATATCCCTGACACCAAAACCTTTCCAGTATCCCACACTTGCGGTGGAGTGCCCAGGACACAACACAGGTTGTCATGGTGGTTCTGGAGAATTCCAAGTGATTTCTTCCTCGAAGTCAACCACTCCCATTGTATTTTAGTGCAACTGAAAGGTGTCCTCGGCATTTTCCCCAGTGCCTCCCTGCCCTGAAGGTTTCTGGCCATCAGGTTGTAGTTGACGGGCTTGGGCAGGTGCACGAGGAGGGTGTAGAACAACGGTTGTGTCCAGCTATGCCAGGACGGTTGTGCTGAGCAAGGAGGAGGAGGAGGCTGCAGCAAACAGTGGCACCGGTGAGGTGAGAGGAGCAGGTGGAGAGACCTTGTGCCTGCCCACGCTGGGCAGGAGATGCCTCAGGAAGGCAGTTCTGAAGCATTCACAGGATGTCCCTGTGAACAGGAGGGGAAGACGGGATTTCAAAATGAACCATGGAAAGTAAAGAGCAGGAGTGTCATGGTGTCACTGCAGGAGAGTTCAAGCCCTGGAGCAAGGGCACAGAAGAAGTGACCCAGGACATGCCCTGCCCTCAGAAGATCCCACAGCATCCTGTAGATGCTGTAAGGGAGGCCAGCTCTGCTTCACAAGTTCCCAGTGCCTGTCCCTACCTGTACTCAAAGGGTTTCCACCCCCCAGGACTGTGCTCAGAGAGCACTCAGGTCTTACAGTGAGAAAGGGGCTCAGAAGGACAGTGTGGAATTGGAAAGAGAGCAACTCTACAAAGACCAAACTCTGCTGCTCCCTGGCAGTGCTGTTGTGCTGGGATTATTGTCCCCTTCCCCTTTGCAAATACACCCTGTCCTGCAGAGTGCTGTCCTTTAGGAACACCTAAGAAGAAGGATCTTGGACAAAGAAGACACTGCAGGGTCCTTTACTTTGTTTAAATACTCAGATCACAATTTATCATTTTTACATCTCTGGGTCAAATTCAATGGGTAGACACTAAATTAGAAGGTAAATGCATAATAATATTTCATTACTCGGAAAATTACTACAAGAACCCACTGACCTCAACGAAAAACCTGAGCAGGAAGGCTGGGCCATTAAGGAGTCCCATTCTGAATGCTACACACCAGAAAACAGGAACTTTATTGCTCCTGAAAAGCATCCAGTCATCATTTTTCTCAGGGCATCCTTGAGCTCCTGGTTCCTCAGGCTGTAGATGAGAGGTTTCAGTGCTGGAGGCACCATTGAGTACAGAACTGATAGTGCCAAATCCAGGGAAGGGGAGAAGATGGAGGGGGGCTTCAGGAAGGCAAATACTGCAGTGCTGATAAACAGGGAGACCACAGTCAGGTGAGGGAGGCACGTGGAAAACACTTTGTGCTGTCCCTGCTCAGAGGGGATCCTCAGCACAGTCGTGAAGATCTGCACATAGGAGAAAACAAAGAAAAAAAACCAAGCAAACACTAAACAGGCACTAACCCCAAGAAGCCCAAGATCCCTGAGGTAGCCCGAGTGTGAGCAGGAGAGCTGGAGGATGTGGGGGATTTCACAGAAGAACTGGTCCAGGGCATTGCCCTGGCACAGGGGCAGGGAAAATGTATTGGCTGTGTGCATCAGAGCATTGAGAAACGCAGTGGCCCAGGCAGCTGCTGCCATGTGGGCACAAACCCTGTTGCCCAGGAGGGTCCCATAGTGCAGGGGTTTGCAGATGGCAATGTAGCGGTCGTAGCACTTGATGATGAGGAGGAAATACACTGCTGAGATGAAAAATACAAAGAAAAAGGTCTGTGCAGTACATCCTGTGTAGGAGATGTCCCTGGTGTCCCAGAGGGAGTTGTTCATGGCTTTGGGGACAGTGGTGCAGGTGCAGCCCAGGTCTGTGAGGGAGAGGTAGAGCAGGAAGAAGTCCCTGGGGGCGTGCAGGTGGTGGTCACAGGTTACGGCTCTGAGGATGAAGCTGTTGTCCAGGAGGGTAACCAGGGAGACGCCCAGGAAGAGTCAGAAGTGCAGGAGTTGCAGCTCCCGCCAGTCTACCAATGCCAGCAGGAGGAACTGGGCCATGGAGCTGCTGTTGGGCATTTGCTACTTCCCAGCACAGGGTCTGTTCAGAAACATGAAGGGACAGGGAGAAGTTAAGACAGACTCCTCGAAGCAAAGTCACTATATTTCTCATAGGAAACCCCAGAACTGAAAGGCTTTTCCTTTCCCTTGTTTGTGGTCTGACGGTGCTGTGAGGAACAGGAGCTCTGCCCATGTGCTGCCAAGGGCTCAGTTTTCCTCTGCTCCAGGGGGGACATGGAGCTGGTCTGTGACAGCATCAAACACTCCCAAGGGATGTCGGGCATCATCCACCTTTAATGGAAAAGTTCAGTCTCCACTCTCCAGACATGGAACAGTGTGTGCTTCACTGGAAAGGCTTAGCATGTCCTTAAAATAATGTTGTCTGTGTTTATTATTTTCTATGGTTGCATCTGGTACCTGTTCTTGTTAGGATGTCATTTTTATGATGCAAAATGTAAGGAGACTTTAAATAAAAGAGGACAAACAGTTCAGCTCTCTGTAGCTTAGTGCAGAGCCAGGAGAGCTGCAGTGTCCCTCAGTCTGTTCCCATCTGCCCTGTGCTTTCCCTCATACTGCCTGAAAGTAACTTCACATGAAAATTAATTTTTACTAAAGACAAATACCTACAGCCTGATGAGTACAGGGCAACACTGTTTAAAAGGGCAGCTTTGATAAATCTTCTCTGTTCCAGCCCAGCAATGCAGCACTGCCCAGGGGAATCTCTGGCTGTGCAGGCTCTGATGGCAACATCAGAGCAACTCTGAAGAGGCTGGAAAAGTGACCCAGAGCTACATGTAAGGCACAGGTGTGGGGATTTCTGATACTGCCTGTTCTATTCTCCTCTAAGAGGAATTGATTTGGAGTTTCACTGCCTCCTCCTGAACTGGGATATTATTTTTATGACCAGTTTCTCACCCAGAAAACACATATTTGAAGATGGAAAGAACAGGATCCATCACTTTCAGGTATCCCATGACTTGCTGTGCTTTCTTAAAACTCCCCTGAGAAATGTTCTGTAATGACCTGGAACTGTGAGCAGCCGTCACAACCTGCAACCTACTCTGAACAGGTGAAGAGCCCTTCCCTGCCCTCCCAGGGGTTGCTCCTTGCCCAGAACCCTTCTTACCCAGCCCTGGGAGCAGCTCCCTGGGCCAGCTGAGAGCTGCCCCTGGCAGGCAGCAGAGTCCCTGCCCAGCACAGCACCCTGGGTTGCAGGACCCTGCTCTCCCCCACAGCCCTGGGCACCCCTGGTTGCACCCCCGGATTCACAACTCTTCTCAACTGTCCCAAAACAGCCCTGTCCTCACCCATCCCATCAACTGGGGCTAGGTCAGCTTTAGGAGGTGCCTCCAGGAGCTGCCCCTGCACTGCCCTGCAGCCACAGACTCCCCGTGTGCAGCCCTGCCAAGATTCCTTCTGCAGTGAGCTCTCAGCCATCCTGCCAGTGCTGAGCGCCTTGAAACTCTGTCTGTGCCCTACTTGTGTGCCTGAACTGCCCATCTCAGCAGCACAGCAACAGCCCCAGGCATTCCATCATCACCCTCGGGGGGGTTGGTGTTGTTTATATGAGACTCAATCCCTGAGAGTAAGTGCAAAAAACTTTTCAAGAACTCAGAGATTGAAACACTAAAGTTTCTTGCATTGCTAATGAGTCTCACTGAGATACACAACTGAGAACATCTCCCCAAGTAACAGTTAGAGCAGAAAACTGCAGACAGAGATGACAAGGATGGACAAGCAAGGGAAACGTGGTTCTGATGCTAAATAAACATTAACTTGTTTCCTTAATCCAAAGGGTCAAGGTCTGACCCCCAGCCCCTGGCAAGGTAGATCCTGTCCCTGCCTCATTCCTCAGGGTTCTTCCTGGGGCACTGGGATGTGGGATGAGCCATGCCAAGGGCACAATGATGGGGTGGCACCTCCCAGGCATCTGAGCAGGGACAAGGAGGCCATGAGGCCCCAGGGCTGCAAGGGTCACTTGTCTCCTCCTGGCATCAGTGGCACAGACAGCAGCCATGGCCAAAGGCCTGCAGAAGGTGGCGCTGTCAGGGCTTTCAGCTTCTGCCCATGCCTCCTCTCCTGTCCAGCCCAGGATGTCCTGCGGCATCCATGCCCTACCCCTTTCCCTTGCAGGCTGTCATCATCTCCCCGACTGCCCCACCTCCCTGACCCCTTCCTGCACTGACATCTCTCCATCCTCCCTGACTCTTCCTTTGGGCACACAAAGCCTTGGTCTCATCCAGACTCCTTTGTAACATATTGCACCACAACACTGACCTTGGAGGGAAATTTCTTACTTCTTGTCACCAGTCTGGGCCACCCCAGGTGCCCTTGGTGGAAGTAGTTCCTTCTTATGCTCTTTTCTGCCATGCAGAAAAGCTCCACCATCTCTGACACCCTCCTTCCAGACCTCTCAGGCTACTCCTCTACTGTCCTCAATCTTCACACCTCTGACCCCAGAGTCCTCAGTCTCTATACACAGGTCACATGCTTGAGGCCCCAAATTCCTTCCTGGGAGATCTCTGTGACTTCTCCATGGTTTTGGAAGAAGACAATTTAGTGTTCTTATCCCAGGAAACACAGAGTGACACTTTTTTCCAAAGATTATCTTGGTAGAATGAGGTACAATAACCTTTCTGGGACAAGGGAGCTCTGATCTATGGCTATGGAGGGAGGTCCAAGTGCCAACCACTGGAGTGGGAGCTACAAATCATCAGGTCTTGTGTTCTTTGGAGGGCCAGACACTGGTGAGACTGCTGTGTGTGCACGTGTGCACTTGAAGCGCACAAGGAACTGTCCCAAAACACTACCAAAGAAGGGAAATCCCATAAGGTGCCACAACAGAGAAGCACTGGTGGCAAAAAGGAAGGCCTTTAATTCCAAGGCCTTAACGGAAGTGAAGCTCTGGAAGTAGCACACAGGACAGAAGTGCACTTTGCAAAAGAATGGACAGCAAGGACTGGTAAGGCAGGTGTGGGGAACCCGATCCAGACAAAGATTCCCACCTGCAGACTGTAAGCACACCGGGCATAACTCCCAGCATGTCAAACTGTGGGAAAGGAAGTAAGTCCTTGTACACGTACCAACCCAAGATGTGGGAACAACATCTACCCCCCTGAATATCCATGCCTTGGGCTGTATAAAAGTGATCCCCCAGAAGAACAACTTCAGGACCCACCACCGACAGACCATGGGGAAGAAGGACCGGCGGGATGCCTCAGGGATCTCCATGGTGTGATATATTTACTGAGTCTCTGTCTCTCTCTCATTGTCTTCCCACCACCCCCTTCCTCTCTCTTTCCCTCATATTTACTGTTAAATCAAACCCGTACTGCTGCCTTTGGCAAATGGTCCACACACAGAGGCATCTTTTAATGATGGGAACCTGACAGTATCCCTGAGGTTTTCCAGTGTCGGAATGGTCACGAGATTCCAGGAGGTTCCATAGAGTCACAGGGTCCATTTGGCTTTGTCAGGCTCTGGAGTGTGATAATGGACCCTTGATTCCATGAGTTTGCAAAATATCTCAGGACTCGCTTGGTTCTAGGAGGCCCCACATATCACAGTGGTCCCTTGGTTTCATGAGATTCCACAGTGTCACAGGGTTCCTTTGGGTCCAGAAGGCCCTACAGTGTCACAAGGGCCCCTTGACTCCAGGAGGTTCCACAGTGTCCTTGCTGGAACACACATGGCTGTAACGTTGTCAGCCCTGCAGTGCTGCCTCCATCTCTGGGGTCCCAGCACAGCAAGGACATGGACCTGCTGGAGCAAGTCCAGAACAGAGACCACCAAGATGATCAGAGGGATGGAGCAGTTCCTTTCCGAGGAAAGACTGAGAGAATTGGGATTGTTCAACCTGGAGAAGAGAAGGCTCTTTAAGGTCCCTTCCAACCGAAATAATTCCATGTTTCTGTGACTGGTGGGGGATGTGGTGGTCAGAGCCATCAGGCACAGAGACCCCAAAATGATTGAGTTTTCCATTGTGGGGGGAGGAAGGAGGGGGCAGCAGAACTGACACCTTGGACTGAGGACAGGCAGACTTTGACCTGTTTGGGAGACTGATTGATGGAGTCCCTTGGGAGTCAGTCCTGAAGGGCAAAGGAGTCCAGGAAGGATGGAGGTGCTTTAAGGAGGAAATCTCAAGCTCCAGGAACCGTGCCCATGGGCCCTAAGACAAGCTGAATCCAAGAAATCTGGTTAAGAAACCGCTCAGAAACCTTTTGGTCTTTTGAGCAGCAGCATCGGGAGCAAGTGTGGTTCGCACCACAAAGCTCTTACTCAAAGGTATCGGTGCAAAACAGGGTAATTGATACAGTTGACTTGGGGAAACAAACTGCAAAACTCGCAAAGAGTATTGAAGCAGGTATGTTTATTCACCGCACCGGGTGCATGGGGGTAATTCCTCCAATCACGCACACACGTTGCCTTTGTTCAGTTCTTTTTTATTCAGTATAATGTTACATATGCATTAGTTGTATTACATATACATTAGCTGTGTTACATATGCATTAGCTATGTCAGCAAATTCCAGAAAAGTGGGAGGGGAAATCATTACCTTACTCCACTCCTATAACTCCACCTTGGAATGCCCCCTTGGGGTTTTCTTTCGGGGGTCTTTCGGATGAGGTAAGGAGTCTTGCTCAGCTTTAACTTTTTACCTATGCTAAAATATGTAGAGTTGGCAGTGTCCAATTAACTCAAAACTGGTATCTTCTTCAGGAGCTTCTCTTTATCAGCTTTCAAGGTCTCTTTCTCATGAGCTTCAGAGACCCTTATCTAAACTCTAAGGTTTTCTGTTCCTGCTAAAGTCTTCATTATAAAATTAACTATATCTTTTCTGTGAGTTAGCATAAGCATGCAAGGCCCTATCCTAATTCTATCTAAAAGTTAGCTAGTAAGCAACTAAGGCTACAATCTTGTATTATTGCTTTATATTTTGATCACCCTTTATCAATTCCCTCCTTTTCTATATCTTAAGTAAATTCTTTTACTGTTTTCTATGAAATTTCATCATGGCCGAGGGCTCTTGCCAAGTAACTCCTTGATTCCACTCTTTGTCATAATTGATGTCTTTTCCATTCTAAGTAACTATCACAACTACGTTCTGAACACCATATGAAGCATTTAAGGAAAACATAGATCAGAATTCCTAAGATTATTACAGTAAGGATCACCACAATTAGTTGTTTCAGCCACCCAAGGTCAGGTAACCAGGAAGTCAATTTTCTCAGAAAAGGCCCACTGTGTATCATTTAGGGCTACTTCATCTAAAAGTTTAGCTTTGTCCATAATTGCTTGCAGATTTTTTATCCGTCCGTCTTGTGTCACATATGCCATCCATATTGACGAAGTTCATAGAAAAGAGGATCTGTGTTGTAATAGTCAGTTTCCCAGTGGCAGCTATGATTGCTCACTGATACCGCAAAACTCTCTTCTCGTAGTATCTGCAGATCAAACCTTGGTCTCAAGGGGTTTGCCTGTAAAAGATCTTACATACACCTAATCTCCAGGTACAATATTATGAATTGGCCCATCGAAGCCACGAGCTCGTGTCCCAAGGACTAGCTTTTCAACATTTCTAAACTGCTTCTGCAAATGTACAATATAATTTGGTAATGTTTCTGTTCCCACTTTACCTGACACTCCCTCCTGTACCATATAGGGCCCTCCGAAAAGTATTTCAAAAGGACTCAGACCCTCTTTGCTTCTGGGTTTTGTTCTTACTCGTAAAAGTGCCAAGGGCAGTGACTTTTAGGCCATGGTAATCCTACTTTTTGTCCCAATTTTATGATCTGTGTTTTGATAAGGTGGTTCATCTTTTCTACTTGCCCACTAGCTTGTGGTCTATAGGGAGTGTGTGGTTGCCAATCTATTCCCAGAAGTTGACTTACTCCTTGGACCATCTCGGCCATAAAATGTGATCCCCGATCTGAGGACATGGTTGCTGGGACACCAAATCTGGGGATTATTTCTTGCAACAGTGCCTTTGCCACTTCCCTGGTTTGATTAGTTTGGCAAGGATATGCCTCAGGCCAACCTGACAGAGTGTCACTGAGAACGAGCAAATATCTATACCCCCCTTTTCTGGGCAGTTCCCAAAAATCAATTTGCCATTGTTGTCCCAGATAATTACTTTACTCTATTTGCCCTAGTTGAATTTTGTTATGGGTCCCTGGGTTATTCTGGAGGCAAATTTCACACTGTTGCGTCACCTGCCTCACAGTGGTATAGAGATTTCGTGCTATTATATTTTGGTTTAGATATTTGTATAAAACTTCTGCTCCCCACTGTGTTTTCTTGTGTTCTGCCATGATAAGGGCCCATAAAATAGAAGAGGGGATTATTAACTTACCCTGCGGTGTCTTGGCCCATTTGTTTGCTTTTATTTCTCCTTCTAAATCCTGGATTAACTTGTGTTTTTCTTAAGAATATCTAGGTTCTATATTAGACTGCTGAATTTGAACCTTACTGTCAGGGATCAAAGATTGGATTTTACTTTCTTCTGCTTCGGCTGCCCTTTTCGCGTCTCGATCAGTCATGGCATTTCCTCTTTCTTGGTCAGTAACACCTTTTTGGTGAGCTTTGCAATGCATAATAGCAACTTTTTTTTGGAAACTAGACTGCTTGTAATAGTTCGAGGATTTCATCTGCATATTTAATGGACTTTCCTTGCCCAGATAATAGTCTTCTTTCTTTCCAAATCGCCCCATGAGCATGAACGACTCCGAATACGTATTTTGGGTCCGTCCAGATATTTATCCTGTTTCCTTTTGCTAACTGCAGTGCTCAGGTTAGTGCTATAAGTTCCGCTTTTTGGGCTGAGGTATTGACAGGGAGGGCTCTTGCCTCTGTTATCTTATTTACAGTGGTTACTGTATATCCAGCCTTATGTACTCCTTTTCAGACGAAACTGTTCCCATCTGTGAACCAGGAGTCCTCAGCATCCTTCAGGGCTTTGTCTTTTAAGTCCGGTCAGCTGGAGTACACCCCCTCTACTGTCTCTAGGCAGTCGTGTATAACTGTATCTCCAGTGGTCCCCTGGAGAAAAGAGGTCAGATTGACAATATTAGTGACCACTATCTCTATATCATCCTGTTCAATCAGTATGGCCTGGTATTTCAGAAAGTGCTGAGGTGACAACCAATTACCTCCTTTTACTTCTAATACTGATAATACTGTATGAGAGACCATGACTGTAATTTTCTGGCCCGGTGTGAACTTCCGTGCTTCCTGTACATTGGTTATCACAGCTGTTATTGCCCTTAGGCAGCTGGGCCATCCCTGACTTACTTCGTCTAATTGCTTGGGAAAATAGGCTACTGGTCTTCGGTATGGTCTCACATCTTGAGCCAAAATTCTGCCTTGTTTTTCATGGGAAAATAGGAAAAAAGGTTTGGCAACATTTGGTAACCCAAGGGCTAGAGCCCTCATCAGTTCTTGTTTTAGCTCATGAAAGGCTTTGTCAGCTTTCTTACCCCAAGTGACTATTTTGGACTCACCTCTAATGAGTTCATACAGGGGCTTTACCAGAAGTCCGTAGTTGTAGATCCATAAGCAGCACCATCTGGTCATTCCGAGAAAGATTCAGAGTTTTTTATTGTCTGTGGTCAGGGAGTTTGGCAGATAGCTTCCTTCCTCGCTGTTCCTAGGGTTCGTTGTCCTGCAGTGATTTCATAACCGACGTAGGAGGCCTGCTGCATGGCTACTTGAGCTTTCTGTGAAGAAACTTGGAACCCAATTAACCAGAGAAAGTTTAGTATGCTAACAGTCCATTAATAGAGTGGGACTGTTCTTAAAACTTTATGGGAGAACTGTCCAGGTAAGTTGGACTTTCCTTCCTGTGCAAGGATTTTCCCATTCAAAAATGAATAGTGATTGACTTTCAGGGCTCAAAGGTAGGCAGAAGAAAGCATCCTTTAGATCCAGGATGGTAAATCATTCTAGCTCTGGTGTCAGTTTGGTCAACAGTGTATGCGGGTTTGCCACTACAGGGTGCAAGTCTTCAGTTATCTTATTAATTGCTCTAAGATCTTGCACTATCTTATACTTCCCATCAGATTTCTTTACTGGCAAGATGGGAGTATTATATTTTGATTTCCATTCTTTTAATAACTTTTACTTTGATTGGCAATGCTATTTTGCTTTCCCTGGAGTTTCTGAAGCCCATACTCCAGGGAATACCTGATTCACTACCTCTTCAGGTATACTGCCTGAATTTTGTGTCTCTATTAGGGCAAGACTTAATTCTATTTTGCCCCGTTTAAATTTAATTTCAACTCTCAATTGCTCTAGTAAATCTCTTCTTAGTAAAGAGACTGGCGAGTTTGGCATGTATAAGAATTTCTGGATTCCAAATTGTTTTTCAAAACTTGAGCCTTTTCTGTTTTACCCGTGGCTCCCCTTACCTATACAAAACTTATATCAGTGGGTACCAAAGACTGGTTTAATCACGAAAATGTAACTCTTGTATCTCTTAAAAATTCTCCTTTCTGCTTTTGTTTTCCTAACCTTAGATTCTCCAGGTCCTCATTAATCCTGGTCTATATGTGCTTGTATTGGGGAAGATGCAGCCCCTCTTCGATGCCTTTTGGGGCAATCCTTTTCACAAGCTACAGTAGTCAAAGAGCTCAAAATGCTGTTAAACTGCTGGGACAGAACATTTACAAATATGACAGAAGACAGCAAAAACAAATACTATAGTCATGGTATTGTCTAGTGTGCTGACAGTATTATTCAAATTGCTGTCCGATTTTTGTATATGCACCACCTTTGGAGATCATAGGCTGATTTTACCAAAGTTCTCAACCGTGACGGGAGCTTTTCTTTATTGGTCTTTTTTGTTTACTTACTCCTGACTTATTTCAGGAATTCTTATTACAGTCCAAAACCTCTTGTCTTGGTGCATCCCACTTGCAGTTGTTAAGGCATTTGTTCACTTCTGCACCAAAGTTGTTTCCATCCATACCACGTTCGGTCTCAGTTCTGGTGGCACAGTTTCCATGTCTGTCTGCTGAAATAGACTTTCTGCAAACAGTTAACTTCTGATACATTGTTAGTTCACATTTGGAGCAAAACAGTGGCCCCCCTTCTGATTTTGCCACAGCCCCCCCCCCACCCCGAGTTCAGTCAGGACACAGAGGGCAGGAATATTCACAGGTTGTGAGCCTGAAACAGACCTAGAGCACATAGGGGCCAATATAGCTAGCTCTTCTTTCCCCCTCCTTTTCGTGTTAGCCAGTCCAACGGGCAAGGGGAGGGGCTACAGCAGTGGCCCATCAGGGGTAGAGTGGGGGCGATCGAGCTGCCCTCTGTCACCGAAGCAACCATTGTGCCGCTCGCTGCAAAAACGGAAACCTCCTCCCGTTGAGGGTCAGTGGCAGTTTAGCCCGTAAATACAACTCCATTCACTCGGGCTGTCACATTGCCCCATTTTTGTTCTAAAAGCATGGTTTTTAATATAGAACACACATCAAAACTATCTCCATGTACATATCTTAAGACAACAAATAATCTGGCATTGTTTTAGGTTTGTGAGGATTCCCAAAAGCACAAACGTTGAGATACGTGTAAGCAAAGTAACTTTATCTTATTATTTGGGATAGCATTCAACACATACTAACCTTTGAGTTCCCAAAAAGGCACTGAGCTTGGGAGGGAGACAGAGAACAGTACACGGTGGTGGGGGGCACAGGTAGGCCACGCACCCCCAGGGTGTCCCCTGGATCAAAGTGGTGTGCATCCCATTCTCCCCACCCGAATGGCACCCTTCAATTGTGACACTGGTTCACGTGTGACCACCGCATGAACCAAAATCATAATAGCTTATGATACCAACTTCCTACTAACAATGGCTCTGTTGCAGCCCCTCCAAAAATCAAGTTCCCAACAACAAAATCACACACCACTTTCCCATGCCACACTGACAAACACAACCACAGACCCACCATAGCAGGGCCTCCAACACAACCCAGATCCCCGACACAGGCACAAACCAATCAATCAATTCGAAGCTCCAACCTCCTTCCCTCTCTCCTCATCAATTTCAACACCATTCTTAACTTTCTTCTCTAAATTCGACTATAAAGGTGTGTGAGGGTATCTAATTGCACACATACACCTAGGACTTGGTGTTTGTTGGTTTAAAGTACAAAACACACTATAACACTATAGAAATAATTTTCCTTTTTTTTTAAGTTACCAAAACCAAAGTTATAGACTTTTTTTCTTGCTGCTGCAGACACCACAGCTTCAGTTTCCTCCCCTGCTCGGGAGAGGAAGGAAAAAGGGGTCACGTGCTGCCTCTGCTGCTGCTGTCCAGGTGAGGGCAGGGAAAAGTGGTCAGGAGCTGGTTTTTCTCTTCTTTTTTTTTTTCTCTTCTACTTCTTTCTGCTTCAGCTGCCGCTGGGCTTCTGACGGCAACCCCGTCTGCAGCTCCCGCACAATGGCCTGGTCTCGGACCGACTCTGGCGCAGCTTCTAAGCGATCCCAGAGCATATGTAAGGCTCTCCACCCTGGACGCTCAGCAGGAGGAGCACCTCCTGGACCCCCATCCCAGGGTTTCAACACTTTTACTAACAAATTCATGTTCGTTCCTCCACTCACAGACCCCAACACGCTCACACACATCAGCACTCGACTCAGGAAGAATCTCGTTGGAGGGAATGATCAATCACTTCGTCCTTCTCAGGCCGGTCCCCTCGCGGTGAACACGGAAACGCAGATTGGGACTACACACTCTCTGTGCAGTCAGACTGTGCCTCTCACATACACCACACCCTCTGGGTTAGGCCTCAGTCACACAAACAACAGGTTAGCATGTGCAAGGTATTATGCACTTAAAGCATAAAACTCCAATGTTTAGAACAACAAGTACTCTTATTCCACCGGTCAGGAATAGCCACCCTTGAAAGGTATGTTAGTGGGACTCAAACCCCTTCACTTTGAACATCATATATCGGTGGGACTCGAACCCACAACCTCTCAAGGTACCTTAGTGGGACTCGAACCCACAACCCAGGGGGAGAGCACCTTGCTATACACCTTACATAGGACATCTATCAACGACTTATAGGTTCCCTGTTTTCCTTATAGCGTAACGTGTCCGCTGATGGTTTTTGTCTGCTGCTGCAGTGGACAAGTAAGAGACGGAGTCCTTCCAAGAAAAACCCCCAGGATGCGCCAAAGGTTTTCCCTCCTTCAGTTGGCCCCACAGAAAGCAGAAAATGCCCCATGCGGGTGTGCAGAATTTACTTGTGGAAACAAACCCCAAAACTCGCAAAGAGTATTGAAGCAGGTATGTTTTTTCAAGGCAGCAGGTGCATGGGGGATAATTCCTCCAATCACACCCATTGCCTTTGTTCAGTTCTTTTTATGTAGTATAATGTTACATATGCATTAGTTGCATTACATATACATTAGTTGTGTTACATATGCATTAGTTGTGCCAGTAAATTCCAGAAAAGTGGGAGGGGAAATCATTAACATACACCACTCCTATAACTCTGCCTTGGAACGCCACCTTGGGGTTTTGTTTCGGGAGTCTTTGGGGCTCTTTTGGATGAAGTAAGACGTCTTCCTCAGCTTTAACTTGTTACCTTTGCTAAGAATTGGTGAGTTGGCAGTGTCCAATTAATTTAAAACTGGTATCTTCTTCAGGAGCTTCTCTTTATCAGCTTTCAAGGTCTCTTTCTCATGAACTTAAAAGTCCTTTATCTAAACTCTAAGGTTTTCTGTTCTTGCTAAAGTCTTCATTATAAAATTAACTTTATCCTTTCTGTGAGTTAGCAAAAGAAAGCAAGGCCCTATCCTAATTCTATCTAAAAATTAGCTAGTAATCAACTAAGGCTACAATCTTGTATTATTGCTTTATATTTTGATCACCCTTTATCACAGTCTAACTTCTATGACTATAACATCTTAACATACATATTCATATGATTGCAACATCTAAACGTACATATTGATAATAAGCGGAGTCTGGGCAGAGACTGGGCGGAATCTTGGCGGAGCCCTTTCTTGACCCCCATTCTTGGTGGTACATCCTGTGGGGTTGGGGTCTTCCATAGTCTTCCTCAATATGACCTGTCAACCTTTCTATTGTTTTTGGCCCCAGTCACTGAAGCTTGGAGAGAGCCTTGGTTTCAGGCCTATTTCTCCTATTCAAAGGTCTACTTTGGCTTACTTTGCCCTAATTTATGGCCTACAGACCCATTGTATGACGTTTCTAGCTCTCTTAAGATTAGGTCCAAGGAAAAGAACAGAACAAATCTTGCTTTAGCAATTTAGGCAGAGTAGGTATGGAGGGGCTTCTCTCAGCCGAGCAAGATATTTCAGTTAATTCTTTAGGTCTTGCTCTCGTTTCAGTCCCCCCTTTTCTTAAGACTTATGAATTCTTTCATCAAGTTCCAAAGGAATTCGATAGGTATGCATCATTGCCCATATGATCTGTGTCCTCTTGACTATGACACTTAATTTGTACCACAGCCACACATTTAAGAGGGATAGCAGGATTATAGTTGGTACTATGATCAATATTGGATGTATTAAGTAGTGAAAAACTTGTGTTGCCATAGGGGAATATCCTGTAAAGACATCCCACCAATGATGTTCTCCCACTTGTTCTACTTTAGTTAGGATAACTTTTATACTCATAGTGTCATGCTCCACTTGCCAGAGCATGCGTTGGGTTGTTCTGCTCACTTCTTGGACCAGTTTTTCTATATCAGGGTGTCTAAGCATCATTCTGAAAAGATCAATATCTGTACTTATTTATAATTTAGGTATATCATGATACAACTAATAATAATTTTCAATTAATTGCCCAGTAGTTATTGGAATTGTATAGTTAAAATCACAGTAAATTTTTTTAGTAAAATTATAAACACAAAAATTAGTTCCATTTGTAATCTCTTGAAAGATCTTTCCCCATTGCACCACAATGGTCAATATAGGCTTGAGACCATGGCCACTCTAATGATCCAGCTCAGGTTATAGTCACCATAATCTGTAAGATCCCAGTACTCAGAGAAAAACTGCCTGGACAAGAAATACCGCAGAAGAAATTCCAGGCAGAGATAACGGGCCTTCAAGGTCAAAACTGGCAGCCGCAGAGGAGAAAAGCCGTGAAGGGGGAAAACCCCTTCTCTCCCCCTCTCTCGCTCTCCCTTCGGCAGGGAAAAGACTGAAAACTAAAATCCCTGCCACCTGTGGAAAACTGTTGGGAGCGGAGACGACCCTCTACAGCTCATGAAGGAGCCCATGCCGAAGTAGAGGAATGCATGAAGAAAACGTGACTCTGCGGGAAGCCTAGATAAAACAGAGTCTTGCTGGAGACCTGTGGCCCATGGGGAGAGAAACCTACACTGGAGCGAGACAGCCCGGGTAGGCTTAGGATCTCGGTGAGGGATCCATGCTGGTGCAGCTGACTTTGCAACCCTAAGGGACAGCAGAGAATGGAAGAACTGTTGCCTGAAAGGTACCTCACACTGGAGAGGTCCATCAAAGACTTCTCTCATGAGGCAAGAACCCACACCAAACAGGGGTGGACTTAAAAACCATTATCCCTTGTGACCCTGTGGTGAAGATCCATGGAAAGTAAGTGTCTCCTTGTAGTCCATGGAAGACCCTACAGGGCCTGGGTAACCCCCCAGCCTCCGGTCTTAGCCAAGGAGGGGGTAGGCCCAGCCCTGAGGCTGACATAGAAGAGAGTAAGAAAAAGAAACAGTTCCAACAGCAATGAATCTGAGTTGTCGTCCTAGAGATAATAGAAGAAGAACTTTAGAATGCCGAGAGCTCAACAATAAACCAAATATTTGTTACAAAAGTGGTTAAGTAAACAGGAACCCAAAAGACTGGAAAGGAGAAGAGTAAACAAAGCCCACAGTGAAACCCCCACTCACGCAGGTATGTTTTACGAGGTTGTCTTACCAACCCCAGAATAACCAGAATTCCCCGTAGCAGAGGCTGCATCCTCGGAGGGTCAGCAGGCTCACAAAGATAGCGGGAGTCCTCGGAAAAGGATACGTTGTCCTTCACGTGAAGCTTAAAAGCCCCGAGAGCACGAGCCACCTGTATTTTTATCCAATTAGCCGGTGACGTCTACGTTGGCCCATGTTGCAAGCACTGCCCAGTTAGAGGCCTTCGGCCCCTCCCCCCATTATGTAAGCGTACCCCCTCAGCGCATGCGTGAGAACTTTGGAATTTCCCTATCGCATGCGCTGTTTCACTCAAGGGGTCTTATCTATTTGGGTCTGGAGGTTTTACTTCATCTTCTCCTCTTCACTTTCTACATCAAATGTCCTCGACAGACAACAAGCCAATCACAGAACACCAATAAAAACACTTTATGCAAGAAACTCTCTCTCCAAGGACAAGCTCCTGTTTATCAGTCAACTCTGGCAGGCAAAGAACAAAACTTTCACAGGTGGCTGGGCCAAACACAGACCAAAAAATATCAACAATCCCTGATACAGGGGGTGAGAGGAAATCGGTCCAGAGCAAACCCATGACATTTCCCCACAGTTATAACATAATCATGCACATATTGATTACCTATCTGATCCAAAGCTTCACTGTTAATATTATTCACTCCATAGGGTCCACCATACAGAATTTCTAATGGACTTAGTTTTTCTTTAGACCATGGTTTGACCCTGATTCCAATTAAAGCAATAGGTAAAGTTTGATAACAATACAAATTTGTTTGTTGACAGATTTCGGCTATTTGCTGTTTAGTGAGATGGTTCATTTTTTCTACTTGCCCACTTGCTTGGGATCTGTATGGAATATGCAATTGCCAATTAATTTCTAGTACTTTACTTATTGCTTGTACAATTTCTGCACAGAATTGGGATCCTCTATTTGTGAATATACTTCTAGGTATTCTAAACCATGGTATTATTTCATTCAACAAGACTTTAACCACTTCTCTTGATTCATTTGTTCTACATGGGAATGCTTCATTCAGGCCACCCAGAAAAAGTGCCAGTCAAAACTAAAAGGTAACAAAACCCCCCCTTTTCTTGGGAGTTCAGAGAAATCAATTGGCCAAACTTGACCTGGGAAGTGCCCTTTGTTTATTGCCCCTTGATGTATTTGAGTTCCAGAATGTGGATTATTTTTCAGACTTGCTATATTGTGATAAATAAATTTGGCCCTGCCACTCTGGTTCTTAAATGTTAATAAAGGGAGTCCAAGCCCCAATGAGTTTTATCATGTTCTGTTTTTACAAATTGCCATACTAATTTTTCTGGTAATACTAGTTGGTCTGTTTTTAGTTGATGCCACCCATTGTCTAACAGCTTCCCTCCATTCTTATGTATACAGTTATAATCTGATTCTTGATACTCTTCTTGTTTGTCTGTATCTGGCTTTTCAGGCACTAAGGCTGCTACTGGTAGTTCCTCACCTCTTGCAGCAGCTAACTTAACTTCTGCATCAGCTTTCCTGATTCCTATTGGTGGGACAGTGTTACCTTTCGGGTGCCCTCGGCAGTGAATAATTGCCACCTGAGAGGG
This sequence comes from Myiozetetes cayanensis, assembly GCF_022539395.1. Lineage (NCBI taxonomy): Eukaryota > Metazoa > Chordata > Aves > Passeriformes > Tyrannidae > Myiozetetes > Myiozetetes cayanensis. The sequence continues at coordinate 91,521 of NW_026086849.1, forward strand.
GAGTTGTACAGCTTCTAGTAATCGTAGAATTTCTTCAGCATATTTCACAACTTTTCCTTGAGCAGTTAAAAGTCCTCTTTCCTTCCAAATTGCTCCATGGGTGTGAACTATGCCAAAAGCATATTTGGAGTCAGTCCAGATGTTAACCTGTTCTCCTTCTGCCACTTCTAAAGCTCAAATGAGAGCTATCAGTTCTGCTTTTTGGGTTGAGGTTCTGGTGGGCAAAGCATTGGATTCGATTACCTCAGTAGTGGTGGTTACAGCATACCCAGCCATCCTCACACCTGCTGCCATCGGTAAACCAATCCTCTGCATCCCGGAATAGCTCGTTGCTGAGGTCCGAGCAACTGGAATACACTGCTTCCATGGTCTCCAGGTAGCCGTGTACAATGGGTTCAACTGTGGTTTTGCCTTCTAGGAATGAAGATGGGTTGACAACATTAGTCACTTGAATGTTTATATCATCTGATTCAGTCAGGATAGCCTGATATTTCAAGATTCGAGAGGGTGACAACCAGTGGTTCCCCTTCTGTTCCAGTACTGTAGATCCTGTGTGGGACACTAATCCAGTCATTTTCTGTCCCATTGTAAACGTCCTGGCTTCTTCTACATTTAGGATGACTGCTGCTACTTCCCCCAGAAAGATGGACTGTCCTTTGATATGGCCCTGGTTGTTGGGTCAGGACCCCCAGAGCCATTCCTCATTGCTCATGCGAGAACAACCAAAAGGGCTTCGTTACGTCAGGCGACCCCAGTGTCGGAGCCCTCCTGAGCTCTCGCTGCAGCCGTTTGAAGACTCCACTTGCTTCGGGGATCCAGATTAGGTTGCCCCTAGTCATTTTCAGCAGGTCGTACAAAGGCTTTGCAAGTAGTCCATGCTGATATATCCATAAATGACACCAACTTGTCATTCCCAGGAAGACCCGAAGGTCTCTCACTGTCTGTGGTCTGCGGGTCTGGCAGATGGTTTCCTTTCTTGCTGTTCCCCCAGAGAGCCTTGTCCCCCTGATACTTCATATCCCAAGTACACCACTTGTTTCTGCACCAGCTGCGCTTTCTGTTGAGAGACTCGATACCTATTTAGACTCGGAAAGTTCAAGAGACTGACTGTCCACTGGATGCCGCCTTGTTTTTCAGTAGCAATCAATAGATCATTCACATATTGTAAAAGTACACCCTCTCCCGATGGTGACTGCCGTTGTTCCAATTCTTTAGCTAATTGGTTCCCAAAACTTGTGGGACTATTTTTGAACCCTTGAGGTAACACTGTCTAAATGAGCTGAGTTTTTCTTCCAGTGGTGGGACTTTCCTGTGCTAAGGGGAGGCAGAAGGCAGCATCTTTTAGATCTAGTGCTGTAAACCAAATCAAACTTTCTTTTAGCTCTAATTTCAAAAAGTTTTCAATTATTGGTTCAATCTCTTTCCTATCTTCTAGCCTCAGTGGATATTGTTTCTCAGCCACCAGCTTGGCTCCTGGTTGTAATTCTGTTTGAATAGGAGTTGCCCGTTTTGGTTTTCCTAGTGTTTTAGAAGCCCAAACTCCTGGGTATACCTGACTGACATTTGAATTGTCCTGGCTTGGTTGCACATAGCTCGTTACTAAACTCTGAGCTGCTATTATTTGTTCTTCCTTTACCTTAAGTTTGATTTTACCTTGTTTAAATTCTATTACAGCTCCCAGGTTTTCTAGAAGGTCTCTGCCCAATAGGTGTTTGGGTGAATTTGGTAAATACAAATACATGATGTATTCCCATTTGTTTTCCAATTTTGAAATATAGGGGTTTCAAAAAGAAAGCTTTTTCTGATTGGCCAGTTGCACCCACGACTTGAACATATTTATCAGTTTTAGGTATTAATTCTTGATTCAAAACAGAAAATATAGCTCCAACATTCATTAAAAAAAAATCTAGTTCTTCTTTTTCTTCCCCAGTTTACTTTTTACCAGTGGTCCCCTAGGGGCAGGCCTGCCGCCCCCTCCTCACTTGGTACCCTGTAAGCAACAACAGTTCCTCCCGTGCCTGTATCTCCATCTGTTAATTCAGGGTATTCTTGCTTCCAGTGTCCCTCTGTTCTACAATATGCACACTGGTTCTGACCCAACCATGTTTGTCAGGGAGGCAAACCTTACATCTGTTACACAAGGCTTGTACATGTAACCAACAGTTACAAAATGAACAAGTCTTAATTCTGGGCCTTATCCAATGTGGTGGGCTTATAGTTAACTGTTCAGCACTACCTCCCATAGAGCAATTCTTAGCACTATAATATCTTTAACTATGTGCACCTGGATGTTTCAAGGTAAGCACGGTATATCAGGTATATAATAACATTTCCTAAAATCAAACAAGACAACAGCAAATGACAATAAACACACACACAAAACTATTACCACAGTAACAGTGCCCCAAACCCCAGTTCATAGGGTGGCTAGTCAATTGTTCAAAACTGCCTTCCATATAATAACTCAAACATAAGAAGACTCTTAACAAGATGTTTCTCTAACTGGTTCAGAACAAACAAAATTTCCAGGTGTCTGACTTGGTTTTCAACACAAGACAGAACAACACAAAATTAGCAAAGCAACATATAACAAACAAAGCACTGTGACAGTTGCAGCCCTCCAGGAGTTTATAATACAACAGCGGGCCCCAACCCCCAGTTCATAGGATGGTTATGAACTTAAGGGAACCGATACCATCAACCAAAAGGAAACTTACACACTTTGTTTCCCTCAAAATGAACAATATTTGACCAAATGCAAACAAATCTGGAACATACCAGTTCCCAGGGGTTGCACCCCTCAGGAAAAGCGTCCTTTTCCATTTCTCACAGCGAGACGGTGTCCCGTCCTCATCTTATGGGAACCCCAAAACCAAAATAGACAAACCCCAATATAAATACCTTTTCTCAGTAGGCAGCGAGTCCTTGTGCCCCCCCCCCGCAGTAAGCCATTGAAGAGGGAGCTCCTGCGAGTAAAACTTTACCCGGGGCACGCCCAGGGGGTCCTGAGCTCTGACGGATTCTGCAGCCAGGTGGAGAAAGTTGTGCCATGGTCACCAAATTGATGCCGAAAAGCCTCGGAATGTGAACTACTCAGAGACTTCTTTGATCTTGAAGCAGCAAGGTATTTATTTAGACAACGTTGGGAGCAAGTCAACTAGCACTGGACGAAGTTACTCAAGTTGAAAGTGCAAAAGCAAGACATTTTATACACTTTAGACACATGGTTACATCATCTAACATATATATTAATAAGTAGGCAAGTCTCTGGGCGGAGTTTTTCCAGACATGCGCTCTCTCCTACTGTGGGGGTCTTTTCCTCAAGCCTTCATCCCTCTGGTGGTCGCCACGGACGTGTTCCTCGATTTGTCCTCTCCAATCAGGTGACCTGAATTTTTCAATGTTCTTTTTTTTCCACATTCCAGTGAGCAAAACGATTTTACACTTAAATTAAAAAACTGACTTCTTTTTGCTATATAACTCTTCTCTTTTTCTGATGCTAAGGGCCACTAATGCCCCACTGGAGCAGCCACAAAAGCTACTTTTTCTTGTTCAACCACCCTTCCAGCCGCCTCGAGGGGCTGGGCTGCAGGGCTTGATGTGTTTGAGTCAAAACACTGTGTAGTTTGCGTCTTTGCTGCTGTTGTTGTTTTCAGCAAACAGAAGTAGGGTCACAGCTTGCACTGTTGACGTTGCTGTTGCTGCCGGTGTACGGCCACTGTGGCGTGGGAGAGATAACCCCCCCGCCCGCCGGAGCCGCTCCCGCTGCTCTCTGCGCTTCCGTACTCCGCACCCTCGGTCCCGGGGGCTGTCCCGGTGTTCCGAAAATGAGTTTATTCACGTTCTTTCGGGTTTGAGAAAGATGACGTTTCGGTGAAGATGCGACTGTCAGCGCATGCGCGAAGCTAGCCACAGGCGCTTCACTCGTAGTTGCCGCTGTCGATGACGTAACGGCCGGTTCCGTGCCTGATGCATGCGTGATGATTACCGCAGGTGGTGCTGAGAGCGCAGGTGTAGTAGGTCCCTCTGCGATGACTAACTGCGCAGGCTCGGCTGCAGACGCAGGCGCATTGCCAGATGCTGTTGCCATTGGCAATGCAGGGACTGTGGGGAGGGAGAGAGCTGCGGGCTGCGCAGGCGCAGTGACCGTTGGAGTCCCTGGCTCCGAGCCGCCTTGGTTCTCCGCGGTTTCTGCTCCCCCCGCCACAGCTGGAACCAAGCCAAGCCGCTTTCTGCTGCGGTCGCAGCACCGAACACCAGTTGCTCTGCAGAAGTTTTACTTTCAGAAACTTTCGCTTTCACCCTGCTCTCGCCATCTAAGGCTGCGCACACAGATAAAGACAATTGCCTCTCGGCTCTCGCCTCCCGCAGCGCGTCCACCGGCAGACGACACAGAGTAGGAAACTTTTTAACAACTTTAGACCCTCTTGAGGTCTCTTCCCACAGTTTCTGTCCTAGAGAGTCCCAAATAGACACTTCAAAGGTCGCAGAAACACCGGGGATAAGGTCCTTTGCCCTGGACCATTCCAACAACCCTCTAAGGGTGGTACATTCATAATAAAAGTCCTTTTTATAAAGGATAGTTTGAAGAAGCTTTTCCACCGCCTCCTCCTCTTTTGAGAGGACGGTCCCCATCTTGCTTCTCCTTTTCTGGCTACTCACCTGATCAGGGCAAGATTCCCACAAACTGCTTACCACGCAGATTTTTCAATTCCAGACGCTGGGGTAACGTCACCGGAATTCCAGCCAGCTTCTCCCTCCGTCCAGTTCGCTTCCACGTCCTGACCGAACAGTGAACCCGAAGTCCCGATTTCACACTGCCGCTTTTAACACCGTCTCTGGCTAAACTTCAGAGGGGCAGCAAATTTCGCTTTTAAGACCTTCCTGGCTAAACTTCAGGAGGCAGTGGTCCCAGTGTCCCTGTTCAGGCGCCACTTGTTGGCAGGGAGGCTCTGAGACATACATACACGATCTATGAGATCTAAAATATGTCCGATTTATTAGGATAGCTCAGGGGTTTTATAGTATCTGTATACAAGGTCTCGTGACAAGAAGCACATAATTGGTTACAAGTCACTGTCCAGATGTAAACATGCATTACAAATACCTTTATAATTGGTTATTAACAGGTAACAAGGCAATTATTTACTTTATCAAACTCCACCTTCTTCTTGGCACTGATTTCCTTTTGTTCTAGCAAAGAGACCAGTAGCCATCTTGGCACTTTTGACTTATACTACTTATAAAACTATATGAAAGTTTATAAAAGTACCACACACAATATAAATTGCTCACACATTCATCATGTTCCTCCCACAGGGCGGGTTTTACGGAATTCCACAGTGAATAGTTGCCATAGCGACCGTGTTTACATCGGCATAGTGTTGTTTAACTGCCTTCCTTTGTAGTGCAGTGCGGGGGGGAAGGGAGGGGAGGGGGGGGCTCCAAGCTTCTGCCTTCCCGTGTCTTTTCAGTAGCCCTCCATCTTGCCTTGCCTCTCTGTCTCGGCTTGTCTTCAGCACACATTGCGGGGGGAGGGTTTTGATCACGATGTGAGGCGGCCCCGGCCCTGGCAGAGCCACCCCACCCCGCCAGTCCTTGTCAAGCAGCACTGCTGCTTGGCTCTGCTGCTTAGCGCTGCCGCTTTGCAGTGCCCCCCCGCCCTGTGCCACTGCAAACCCTGCTCAGAACCGCCATTTCTTTGAACTTCACGTTGTGAGCGGCCATCATCATCATCACGCTGTCAAAGCAGCGCATTGGAAGCATCAACTATGTGCTTCCATCTGGACTCTAACTGGTCCCATTACGCCCCCAAAATTCCCGATGGCTCACCTGCCTCAGGTGTCAAGAAAACTCGAGTCTGGACCTGTTTTTTTTGCAGTGCCCCGCTGCTCTCTGCTTCACCGGACTTCGTCCTCACCGCACCTCAACCTGCGGTTTCAATTCCTCTCAGGGAATTATCTCCGATCCCTCGACTTCATCCTCACCGCACCTCAACCTGTGGCCTCAATTCCTCAGGGAATTATCTCCAATTCCTCGATGGGGATCAAGTCCACTTTGACTCCATATCAGGGTGGGAGTCTCGTCAGTATTAGTCGTGATCCCTCCTGGCTGGTAACACTCAGGGTCACCAGTTGTTGCAGTATACAGAGGACGACCATAAAAATAAAACTGGGCACTTCATGATGATGGCCTAAATTCAGCTTTTATTCTTCATTCAGTATATTACATCTTGTTCTCACACAGCTGCACTCACACTCTGCCTGTAGAATCTTACAAACTAAAACTATTCTTAGTTCTATTATCTATATATTATTACCACTCGCCTTCACATGTGATTGGATGTTCACCTCTTATTTACATTCTTTCCTTGTTGCTAGGCTCCACGGCCTTGCTGCATACTCCAACATAACCCAGTCCCCCAGGACAAGAACAGAACAGCACTCGGTGGCCCCTGTGCTGAGCACCATGTGGTCCCCCTGGGCGCAAAGGAAAAGGAAAGGAAAACCTGTTGGTTGAGATGGTGGTGACCCTGTCCTGTCAACAGTGGCAGTCCTGTTGGAGTTCGGGTCCTCCCCTCGATCTGACCAGTGGTGCTGGAAGTCCCAAATCCCCAAGATTATGTATGCTCAGGTTCAGGTGGGAATGCCCAGCACCTCCCCCAAGGCAGGGAGTTTCATGGGTGATTTAACTCTGTGAGTCACGGGATTTTTTGGGAGTCTTTGATGGTCTGGCTGTTGCAGCTCCTATTGTGCCAGTCCAGGATGGCCCATTAGCAGAGGTGACCCCTCAGGCTGGGTGTGAAGGTGCTAATTCCTCCCCACAGGGGAGTTATCACAGCTGAGTCCTTGTTGTGCCCTGGGCAGCTGTTGCAAATGATCCATTATAAACAGTCCATCAGCAATGACAGAGAAGGTGTAGAATACACAGTTTTGGTTATACCCAGGTAGCAATAAACTGGTCCTGGCCCCTGTAACTAGGACAAAGATTCAGTCAAGAAAATCTAGAGCACCTGCCCAGAGGGGGTAACTCTGGGGTGAAGGTGTGTGCTAATATTACAACTAGGTTTTAATGAGCCAAGTTTACCCCAGGACAGAGATTTCCCCCCAGTTGCTGTTACAAGTTTCTCTTGTCCCATGCAGCCAATGATAACCAGCTTCAGGACGGATTTCCTACTGCTGGCCAAGGCCAGCAGCCAATTAGAAATCATGGGAACGCCTCTGGGATAACATTTAGGAACAGAGAGTGTTGTGTACAAGAAAATCCCAGCAGGGAGAAGAGCAGAAGAAAACATGAGATAACTAGTAGCCTCCAAGGTTAGTGCAGTAGGGAAGGAGGGGGGCAAGGGGGGTCCCAGGGGCCTCCAGTTCCCCTCCAGCAGGGGAAAGACTGAGAGCCAAAGCCCCTGCCACTGGTAGAAGACCATTGGGGTGCAGAGACCCCTCCCCCTGTAGCTCATGGAAGTGCCCATGCTGAAACTGGGGGTTGCATGAAGGAGGCTGTAGGCTGTGACCCCGTGGGAGGCCCAGGATGGAGCAGAGTCCTGCTGGAGACCTGTGGCCCATGGAGAGAAACACCTGTGCTGGAGCAAGTTGTCCCAGGAAGGAATTGTGACCCCGGTAAGGGATCCACATCAGTGCAGCTTGTCTGTGAAGGACTGCACCCCATGGAAGAGTAACCCAAGGGACAGCAGATTAGGAAGAACTGCTGCCCAAGGGATGGACTCAAACTGGAGAAGTCCATCAGGGACTGTCTCCCAAGGAAAGGGACCCCACGGACACAGGGGAAGGACTCAGAGCCATTATGCCCCCCCCCCAGCCCGTGGCAAAGACTATGGTAATGCAGGTTGTCTCCCTGTAGACTATAGAAGACCATTGAAGTACAGAGACCCCCTTCACCCCCATGAAGAAATGACCCCCAGGACAGTAGATAGGGAAGAGCTGCGGTTCAAGAAATGGACTCACTTTACAGTGGCAAAAGCAACATCTGGCTGTGACCTTTTTCCCCTTCCTCTGCACTGCTGGGGGGAGAAGGGAGAACATGGAAGGAAGGAGCAGGGGGGAAAGGTGTTTGTTTCAGACTGTTTCATTTCTCACTTTTTAATTTTTACCCTGTTAGCAACAAATTTAAGTTCTATCCCCATTTTGAGTCTGTTTTGATCATTAGTAAATAAGTCCCCCAGTTCTTATCTCTACTGAGAAATTCTTTAAGTGGTTTTTTTCCTCTCCTCTGCAGAGCTGCAGAGAAGTTGGGGGAGGGGAGTGAATGTAGCAGCTTTTGGTGGGTATTTGAAATCTGGCCAAGGTCAAACCCACTACACCCCCACTATGGTTACAGACAGTCCCAGTACATCCTAGTCATTCCCAGGTACTCCCAGTTGTCCCAGTAAAGGTAGGGACAAAAAGGGACATTATCATCAAAGGGCAAAGAACATCTTTGACTCCAGTGCAGGACATCCTCTTCAGCAGACTTGTGGAGACAGAAATATCTCAACTATGAGTTGCAAGTCACAGGTGAGGTAACTCATGGAGAAATTTGACAGAGGCAGCGGAGACACAGAGGATGATCCTGCTCCAAGTCAACCCTTCAAAATCCCCAGAGCAGAAATTCCTCAAGGATTACAACAGCCAAGGAAAGCAGCACTCGAGAAACAAGCAAGTCAAGGAAATGCAACGTGTACTTCAGGACCCAATACCTCTCATAAAACTGTTCATTCTAAGCCTCCTCTGGCAGTCAAGCCTTCAACTGATGACAAAACAGAGCATGATCCAAAGCCATCACATTTGAAGCCAGTGGCACAAAGGGTTGGTGTTCATCTTCAGGAAACAGATAGAGAAAACTATGGAAAAACTGGAAAACTCTGGAAAAGTACTGGATTCAGTTACCTGTGACTCCTGGTTTGATAGGCAGAAATCACTTTATTGCTCATGATCCAGGCTTTTTATCTCATTCACTTCCCACTGGGAGTGATTAAGCAAATCAAGGCAGAACAGCTGCAGGTCACTCATCAATCAGACAAAGGCTGGCCCATCACACGCCCCACACCCAGACCTCAGAGTCTGCAGTTACCCCACCCTCCCCCCACAAGCTCAGCTCCATCCCCTAGACCCTAAATCAAGGCTTTATATAAACAAGACAAGGCCATCTAGACATTTCCCAGGCCTTCTTTTTCTTGTTCTCACCTTTGGCTTGCTACAGTTACCCCCGCTATGATCCCAGTCCCTCCCAGGATATCCTAGTTTCATCCAGCATATACCGAGTCATTCCCAGTTACTCCCAGTTGCTTCCAGATGATCCCAGATTGCCTCAGCTGCTCTCAGTAGACCAAACTGTGATCCCTGTTGCCCCAGTGGTGGTCTCAGTTCCCCCCCAGCAAGGTTCCAGTACTTCCAGTTGCTCCGAATGTGCCCACAGTTGGCTCCAAGGGTGGGCCCAGGAACTCCCAGTAACCCCAGTAAGGTTCCATTCACACTTCTTTAATGCCAGTCTCTCCAGTATGATCCCAGTGTGTACCTAGCCACCCCCAGTATGGTTCCAGTCACATACAGTATGATCCCAGTCCCAGTATGATCCCAGTCATTCCCAGTATGATCCCAGTTGCTCCATCCCAGGCCCTGTGCTCTTCAGCATTTTCATCAATGACTTGGACACAGCACTGGAAGGGACATGGAGCAAGTCTGAAGATGACTGGGAGGAGCTGTTGAGTCCCCTGAGGGCAAGGAGGTCCTGCAGAGAGACCTGGACAGATCCAAGGGCTGGGAATCACCAACCATGGGAAGTTCAACAGGGGGAAGGGCCAGATTCTGCCCTGTAATGGGGCAACCCCGGACGGATGGACACACTGGGAATGAGAGACTGGGAAGCCAGCTGGGAAAGGGCTCTGGGGGTGCTGGTGGGTGGCCAGTTGGCCCTGAGTCAGCAGTGCCCTGGCAGCCAGGAGGGCCAACCCTGCCCTGGGGGCATCAGGGAGGGGATTGTCCCGCTCTGCTCTTCCCTGGGGCGACCTCACCTGCAAGACTGGGGCAGTTTGGGGACACAATGAAAGAGAGATTGAGCTCTTAGAGAGTGTCCAAAGGAGGGCAAGGAAAATGGGGAAGGACCTTGATTTGAAGCTATGTGAGGACACTGAGGGCACTTGGTGTGTTCAGCTGGAGAAGAGGAAACTGTGAGGAGATCTCACTGCAGTTCCAACTTCCTTGAGAGGGGCAAAGGAGGGGCAGGCCCTGAGCTCTGCTCTGGGGTGATGTGGTGCTTTTGCCCCAGCCCCCAGGGCTGAGACTGGTTTTGTCCAAATAGATTTCAGGAGAAAAAGCCAATCAAAAGTTTTAGTAATGCCTCTGCCAATTACATATTTAAGAAAACGGAAGAGAAGGTGGTTTCGCAGTTGAAATTCGAAGCCACGTAGGGAGAGAGAGGCAGGCCCTAAGTGGGCCAGGGCCTCCCTCCTTCCCCGACCAAGGGCCGGGGGAAGGTGTGGCACTGAAGCCCCCCCTTCACTCCTATAAGAGAGTAGAGAAAAAAATCTTAGAAAAGGACTGACTGCTTGGACAAGAAAAGCTGCAGAAGGAATTCCAGCAGAGAGATAACAGCCTCCAAGGTCAAAGCTGGCAGCAGCAGGATAGAGAAGAAAATTTCAAAGGCGGGGGGGGCCTGCTTCTTGCTCCTCTCTCGCGCTCTCTCTCTCTCTCTCTCCCTTCAGCAGGGAAAAAGACTGAAAAATAAAACCCTGCCACCTGTGGAAGATTATTGGGGTGAGGAGACACCCATGCAGCTCATAGAGGAGCTTGTGAATGCACGAGGAAGCTCATGGAGAGAGACTTACGCTGGAGCAGAATGACTTGGGTAAGATGTTGGGATCCTACCCCTCACCCCCAGCTCTTCTGAGGGCTCCCCAAGCCCTCTGTGTCATGTCCGTCCGTCTCCACAGGCCCCACCCCCCTTCCGGCACCGGGCTGACAATGGAGGCAGCAGGGCCTGACCCAGCAACACCAACTCCCACCGCGGGGTGGGACCCACATTCCCCTGCTCACTGCTGGGAACCCACCCCTGCACCCCCAGCAGGAAAGGGTTTCCCACAGCGGGAAAGGGGTTCCATCGGGGTCCCTTCATGTCCCCATCCCTTGAGCCCCAGAGACAGGGGAGCCTAGAGAGAGGAGACCCCCAAGCTCCCTGTCCTGACCCTGCGATCTGGCCATGCTGTTCTTTCTTAATTCCCGTCAGGTTGAACAAAGACACACATGTGTCGAGAACTCTTGTGTTTTATTGACCCCAACACTTACAGGAACTCCCCCCACATTCCCAAAGTGCTGCCAGGCGCTAGCTCCCAAGGCCCAGCACAGCCCCACAATCTCCCCAGTGCCCCCAAAAGCTCCGTGCGGAGGTGAGATAAAACAGGAGATCCGGGCTGGGCCCAGGGAAAGGCAGGGAAGGGACCAAGGAATGGCCTGGTGCTTGGATGCCGCGTTGGTGCTGCCTCAGGGCTGGGCCGGAGCTGGGAAACAGGGAGGAACCGAGAGGAGAAAGTCCTGCGGGACTCCAGAGCCAAGCCCCGAATGTCTGGGGGTCTCTGGATTTGTGGGGTTTTGGGTTGTTTTTTGAGGGAGAGGATGTTTGGATCTTGCAGGACCCCAAAGCTGAGCCACAGGTGACCCTCGGGGGATATTGGGCATCTCCTGAGGTGCTTTTTGGGGGTCCCGCTGTGGGTTCCTGGCAGTGGGCGAGGGGATGCAGGTTCCGCCACAACTGGGGTTGGTGTTCCTGGGTCAGGCCCCTTCATTGCCAGCACAGAGCACGGAGAGGGGGGACCCTGGAGACCCCAAAGTGGAGAGACCAGAGAGGGGGAACTCTTGCGAGGGTTATTTTGGGCTGAATCTTGGGGGTGCTGGGGAAGGGGGTTCCTGCAGGTCCCGGGGCCAAGGAAAGGGGGTTACAGAGATTGGAGTGGTGGAAGGGAGGGTCTGGGGGGACCCTGTGCTCAGGAAAGGGGGATCCAGGGGTCCTAGGTGTTGGGGAATGGTGGGGTCACATGTTAGGGAGACACACAATTACAGGAAAGGCGGTGCAGGGGGTTATTGGTGCAGGATTAGGGGGTTCAGGGGATTCCTGTGACCAGGAGTGGGGGCTCAAGGGGGTTCCAAAATCAAGGAAAAAGGGGGAATGTAGGGACTAGCACTAGACTGGGTCTAGAGGGTCCCTGTGCCCAGGAAAGGGGGGTCCAGGGGCCTCCAGTGTCAGGGAAAGGAGGTTCATTGGGTGGGGAGACTCGGGATGTCCCAGCAGGGGGTTCAGGGGGTCCTGGGTGTGGAGGTAAAGAGGGGCTGGGGACTGGGAGAGGCAGGAATGGGGGTCCAGGGGGTGCCGGGGTCGAGGAAAAGGGAGGGTCTGAGGGCTTGGAGAGGTGGGATGGCCAGGAAAGAGGGTGCAGGGGAGGTCCTGATTCACAGCAGTGGGAGTCCAGGAGATCCCAGGGTCAAGGAAAAGGGAGTATGGAGTCTGGGAGAGGTGAAATGGCCGGGGAAGTGGGTGCAGGGGGTCCTGGTCTCAGATAAGAGGCTGCAGTGGGGGTCTCAGTGCACAGGAATGGGGGCTTCAGGGAGTCCCTGGAACACCCCAGGACCCCCCTGCAGGAAGCACTGGGAGTGGGGAACTGGGGAGACAGAGATTTGGGGATTGGGGTGGTCCCAAGGTGAAGGAAAGGGGGCAACTGGGAGACCTGGGAAGGGGCTACAGGGGGTGCTGGGGTGAAGGAAAGGGGGGCTTGGGGTGAGGTGACCTGGGATGGATGGTGTTGCCTAAAAGACTGTAGAGGAAAAAAAAACCAAATTAAGTAGGAAATAAGATAAGGTTACAAAGGCTTTAATGAGCCCCCAGGCTTCCAGGAATACCACCACCGCGCATTCCCAAATACAGGTGTTTACCATTTTTATAATGATTTTCACCCAGTCCCCGTCTGGCCACCGCCCAGGTTCTGCCCTGATGCCTGAAAAGGCGCATTGAAAACTGCTCAGAGACAGTTTTGAGTCTTTAAGCAGCAAAAGGTATTTATTTTAAACAACGTTGGGGGCTTGCCAACTTGCGCTGGACAAAACTAGCCCAAAGTTATCAGCGTAAAGTCAGGTATTTATAGAGTTTTTAGTGGGACATTACATCATTTTTCATGCATGTTCATATTATTTCAACGTTTCATTATAATATTCATAGCAGGTAGAGTTTGGGTGGAGTCTGGGCGGAGTTGTCCTTTTGGGGTGCTGTTTCGGGGGTCGTTCCTGTTTCTTCATCCTCAGGGGGTCTCATTCCAGAAGTCTTCCTCGCTTTGAACTTTTCAACTTTCTCAGTTGGCTGTCTTCCTGATGGTGAATTTTGCAAGATTTTGGATTCATGCCCCTATTTTGCCACTTATTCCATAAGGAACCCTTCCTTATGTCTATTTAGGTATGTGTGTTAGCATTTTTGATGTTCTTTATTTCCCTGTGTTTTTACTTTATGTTCTTTGTGTTAGTGTGTTAGCATTCTTTGACCAGATGTTATCTTCCTCTAGCCTTGAATTTTGGTTCTTTTAGTTCTTTACCCAGAACTTGCATTCTGAGTTAACTCCTTCAGGGCCCTGCTCTGTTTCAGCCCCCCAACACGCCTCTCGGGAATGGAGTCTGGGGGCGTTTCAGGACCCCCTCCTCTTCATCTTCATCTTCCTCAGAGCACGTACTTTTCATGGAGACCTTCCAGAGTTCTAGGCCTGAAGGTTGTTGCATCTATGACTATATCTTCTTGCACAGATTTTAGGGTGTTCTCTACATTTCTACCTTGAAAATGAGACTAAACAGGCCAGTGGAATTTAGGGGAATTGATATGGGAATGGGTAACAGGGTTTGCTATGTGTATTTACTGTGTTAAAGGGTAAGGGATAATGTGTTGCTACTTGAAAATCTACATTTACTATGTAACTACTTCTAAAATCTACAAAATTTAAAAAAAAATCAAAACTCCAAGGTATCAGTCCCCTCTTTAGAGACTGGACAAAACTCAAAGATTTTGTCCAATCTCTACTACTTACATCTAATCTTTTTCCAAAGAGATGACCAACATCTACAACATTGGTTCATGCAATGAGCTATTATACAAACACTAATTATGTACATTACTAATAGAAACAGTTGTTTTATCCAGGTCCAGTTTGGCAACCATGAAGTAAGTTTGTGGAGAATGTCTCCCAAACCCAGTGAGGCATTTTCCAGAGATACCTGATGTAGAATATTGGTTTGATTCCGAACTGCATCCAAATTCATAGTGCAAATTCAGCACTCACTTTCACGAAGAATATTAGGTGCCAAATGTAAATTAGGCTCTAAACTTGATTCATAGTTACCGATTGTACAGATAACATGCACAGTAGAAACAGTCTATGCCACATCTTCTTCCTCTGAGTCAGGTTCTGCTTTGCTGATTGTTCCAGGAATTCTTAACTCTGGAGTAATGAAACTAGGGTCCTTTGCCAGCAACTTTGACGGCAGTGAGGGAAGTCAGCAGGACTTGGAAAGGTCCTCTCCACTTGGCTCACAGGCGGTCACTGTCCCACCATTTGACATAGACCCAGTCTCCTGGTTGGAACTGATGAACAGGGGTATCCAATCCAATGGGACTGGAAAACTCGACGAATTTATAGAGCTTCTGGAAAGTAGAGTCTAAAGCAATTAAATACTTTTGTAAATCAACTTTCCCTCTCATGTGAATGTCCCCTGGAATGTGCGGAGCCTGGTATGGTCTTCCATACAATATTCCATAAGGACTTATGTTATCCCTATGCCTTGGTTGGATGCGAATCCTCAGCAGACCTAGAGGTAAAGCCTGAACCCGTGACATGGATGTTTCCTGACAAATTTTACCAATTTGCATTTTAAGAGTGCCATTCATGCGTTCCACTTTGCCGCTTGCCTGAGGTCTATGGGGAGTGTGGAGGTCCCATACAATTCCTAGGACATGACACACCTCCTTCCCTATCACTGCAATGAAATGTGTCCCTCTGTCTGATGACATTCCCAGAGGAACTCCAAATCTTGGAATTATGTGATTAAGCAAAGCTTTTACCACTTCTCTTGCTGTGTTAGGGCGACATGGATAAGCTTCAGGCCATCCACTGAAAGTGTCAACCAGCACTAATATGTATTTGTACCCCTCCCTTGGGGGTAACTCAGCAAAATCTATTTGCCAATAATCTCTGGGAAGGTTCCCAGCTTTTGTTACTCCTAGCACCACCCTCTTGGTTGTATCAGGGTTGTTCTGCTTGCAGATTTCACACTTACCTACTATGGATTGCACTGACTTCAGTT
>NW_026086850.1:0-11147 GCF_022539395.1 Myiozetetes cayanensis
CTCATCTTTGCTGTGCATGGTGTCAGTGTGGCAACACAGCCACGAGCACTGCGGGTGCCTCGGGGCCAGGTGGCTCCAGGTGGGTGGCTGGGTGGGTGGCAGTGCCAGGAGGACAAATAACCTGCACAGCAAAGCCCCACAGGGATTCCTGGCCACAAAGGTATTTGCTGTGATTCAGCCCCTCTGCTCCGCCCTGAGGGGACACCCCACCTGGAGGCCTGAGTCCAGCTCTGGGGTCCCCAGCACGGGAAGGCCGTGGACCTGTTGGAATGAGTCCAGAGGAGGCACCAGGGTGGTCAGAGGGATGGGGTACAAGGCTGGGAAAATTGGGATTGATCAGCCTGGAGGAGGGAAGGCTCCAGGGTAGGCCCCTTCCAGGGCCTAAGAGGACTCCAAGAGAGCTGGAGAGGGACTGGGGACAAGGGATGGAGGGACAGATCAAGGGGGAATGGCTTCCCACTGCCAGAGGGCAGGGATAGATGGGTACTGGGGAGAAATTCTTCCCTGAGAGAGTGGAGAGGCCCTGGCACAGGCTGCCCAGAGCAGCTGTGGCTGCCCCTGGATCCCTGGAAGTGTCCAAGACCAGGTTGGACGGGGCTTGGAGCAACCTGGGCTGGTGGAAGGTGTCCCTGCCTGTGGTAAAGGAGTAGAACAAGATGAGCTTTAAGGTCCCTTCCGAGCCAGGCTAATCTATAACTCCATGATTCTGTGAAGTTGTTTGTGAGGATGCTGGGATGTGATAGTGATTCCTTACATTACCAACCGGGTGGTCTCGGTGCCTCCTCCTTCCCCATCCTTTCCCTGTGTAACAGCACTAACTGAGGCAGAACATCCCCCCTGCTCATTTCCTGGTGGGTGTCAAGCACAGGCATTACTAACCAGGCTGGAATGTCTCACCCTAGAGAATCTTCTGAGGTGACACAACCAACCTGACAGGGGAGGTGCGGGGTGTGATTGCTCTGAAGGATTGTTAACAGAAGGAGCCCCTCCTTAGAAACACACAATGGAGATGGTTTTGAACTTTGGTGAATACCTCGGGGGAAGAGGGTAATTTGTTTAGGCTGACAAACACACACACCTATTGTGTTGTCGTCACTGAAGTAGTTATGGATGAATAGCAGATTTTTCAGGTATGGTCAATTCATAAAGCTTGAAAAAGTAGAGGGTATGAATATGTAATGCTTACATAAATAGCAGCCTGAAAAATGTTGACTTGTTCAGGGTATTTTTCTGGATCCATTTGGGTATCTACTACTGCTTTGGAATATGGGAATTACAGACAAGTCCCTCACTGAAAAATATTCAAATCCTGAAACAGCTCAGCCTTCTCAAGGAGATGTTCTGGAAAACTCTGAACATTCAACCTCTGACCCTCTTTCCATTGCTTATAGAAAACTGGGGACACCACAAAGAATTGGGGATGGGCAGGAACACGATTTCTCATTGGAAAGGAAGGGCCTTGTTTTGTGGGGAATTCTCTGCAAACTACCTTGACTGCAATAAGCAGAAAATCAAAGATAATAGTAAAAATTCACAAGACCATATCAGAATTAAAGTGTTCAGAAGTACCAAAAGGAAGGAATTGTGCCGACCTGATTCAACTTCCTTTTCGACAAGAGCCAAAGGGAAACCCTCAGCTGTAGTAAGAACTTAATCAGAGAATAAATTTGAACACAACACTTGCCTAAAAGAAGAAATTATCCTGTGTGGAGGGAAATTCTCAGGGATGGCTGTTACTGGATCTTCTCTTCTGGGTTTGGGTGAAAGAAATAGGACTAAACACCCTCATAACAATTAATGCTCAGTAATAAGTGAGATGTTTCAAATGTCACCATTCAGACTTCTGTGCCTTGGGGACAGTTTCTTGTGAATACTTTGAAAGATTCTCTGTGGAATGATGAAAATTGAGAATCTTGCAAATATGAGATTTAAGGTTGTCTTGGGTTAGATATTAGGAAGAAGTTCTTCCCTGTGAGGGACGGGGAAGGCCCTGGCAGAGGTTGCCCAGAGAAACTGTTGCTGTCCCATCGCTGGAGGTCTCCAAGGCCAGGTTGGACGGGACTTGCAGCAACCTGGGATAGTGGGAGGAGTCCCTGGCCATGTCAAGGGGTGGGATGAGATGATTTTTAATGGACCTTGCAACACAAATCATTCAATGATAACATAATATAATAAATCCCTTGATAAACAAATGATACCGCATTATTTTGAATTCTAAGTATAGAGAGATGTAATTCTAGGGACATATTCCCTATAAACCAGAAAAAAAAAACATATAGATTTTGGTGAAAAAAAAAACAAAGCAGAAAAAAGGTTTTCGTAATGATGAGAAGATTTCGATGGAAAAATGTTTGAATAATAAAGATAATTTGAATGGCAGAAATTTTCAAAACGTACCTACTAAATCAATTTATATTTCAGGAAAGTCACTACAAAGAACCACTACAGAGACCAAAAGCCCAATTGAAGTAATGACCTCAGTTGCTGAAACGATGAAAACAACACCTACAACTGCTGAGAAGGAGACATATTCCATAACTACAAAGACATACAGCAACACACAAAAGAACAACACAGAGGAAAAGGAGACGACGACGTCAACCTCTTCAACTAGGGAACAAGGGAGCCCTCTTGAGACAAATTCCACAGCTCTTGGAACGACCACTGCACTCCTTCCCAGCTCAGCTGCATCATCCACTCAAGCTCAAGTCACCAGTGAAGCTACAGAGGCGACCAGCACGGTCCGGGGACAAACATCCTCCTCTGCTCCTGGGACAAGCCCAACTGCTGAGAGTACCTTCGCTCTTCCTTCGAGCTCTACTCTGGAGACCACTTCCCCAACTCTCCCCACAACTGCACCCACTTCTACTCCACCCACCACCTCTCCTGCTACTTCCACAGCCACGTCAAGCGTTGTTACCAGAATTGTGATCTCCTCCACAATGGGGCAACGTTCCACCTCAGTGTCCCAGGCCACATCTGCGGAGACTGCGGCTTCAACCTCTTCCACTCCCGCACCAACGTCTACTCCTCAGACAACGCCTTCCTCTATCTCTAGCACAGCCCCAAGCTCCAGCACAGCTCCTGGAACGACCACTGCACTCCCTCCCAGCTCAGCTGTATCATCCACTCTAGCTCAAGTCACCAGTGAAGCTACAGAGGCGACCAGCTCGGTCTACGCACAAACATCCTCCTCTGCTCCTGGGACAAGCCCAACTGCTGAGAGTACCTTCGCTCTTCCTTCGAGCTCTACTCTGGAGACCACTTCCCAACCTCTCCCCACAACTGCACCCACCTCTACGCCACCCACCAACTCTCCTGGGGCAACGACAGCCACGTCAAGCGTTGAGGCCAGCACGATGACCTCCTCCACAATGGGGCAACGTTCCACCTCAGTGTCCCAGGCCACATCTGCGGAGACTGCGGCTTCAACCTCTTCCACTCGCGCACCAACGTCTACTCCTCAGACAACGCCTTCCTCCATCTCTAGCAAAGCCCCAAGCTCCAGCACAGCTCCTGGAACGACCACTGCACTCCCTCCCAGCTCAGCTGCAGCCTCCACTCAAGCTCAAGTCACCAGTGAAGCTACAGAGGCGACCAGCACGGTCCAGGGACAAACATCCTCCTCTGCTCCTGGGACAAGCCCAACTGCTGAGAGTACCTTCGCTCTTCCTTCGAGCTCTAATCTTGAGACCACTTCCCCAACTCTCCCCACAACTGCACCCACTTCTACTCCACCCACCACCTCTCCTGCTACTTCCACAGCCACGTCAAGCGTTGAGGCCAGCACTGTGACCTCCTCCACAATGGGGCAACGTTCCACCTCAGTGTCCCAGGCCACATCTGCGGAGACTGCGGCTTCAACCTCTTCCACTCGCGCACCAACGTCTACTCCTCAGACAACGCCTTCCTCTATCTCTAGCAGAGCCCCAAGCTCCACCACAGCTCCTGGAACGACCACTGCACTCCCTCCCAGCTCAGCTGCAACATCCACTCGAGCTCAAGTCACCAGTGAAGCTACAGAGGCGACCAGCACGGTCCGGGGACAAACCTCCTCTGCTCCTGGGAGAAGCCCAACTGCTGAGAGTACCTTCGCTCTTCCTTCGAGCTCTACTCTTGAGACCACTTCCCCAACTCTCCCCACAACTGCACCCACTTCTACTCCACCCACCACCTCTCCTGCTACTTCCACAGCCACGTCAAGCGTTGAGGCCAGCACTGTGACCTCCTCCACAATGGGGCAACGTTCCACCTCAGTGTCCCAGGCCACATCTGCGGACACTGCAGCTTCAACCTCTTCCACTCGCGCACCAACGTCTACTCCTCAGACAACGCCTTCCTCCATCTCTAGCACAGCCCCAAGCTCCAGCACAGCTCCTGGAACGACCACTGCACTCCCTCCCAGCTCAGCTGCAACATCCACTCGAGCTAAAGTCACCAGTGAAGCTACAGAGGCGACCAGCACGGTCCGGGGACAAACATCCTCCTCTGCTCCTGGGACAAGCCCAACTGCTGAGAGTACCTTCGCTCTTCCTTCGAGCTCTACTCTTGAGACCACTTCCCAAACTCTCCCCACAACTGCACCCACCTCTACGTCACCCACCACCTCTCCTGGGACTTCGACAGCCACGTCAAGCGTTGAGGCCAGCACTGTGACCTCCTCCACAATGGGGCAACGTTCCACCTCAGTGTCCCAGGCCACATCTGCGGAGACTGCGGCTTCAACCTCTTCCACTCGTACAACAACGTCTACTCCTCAGACAACGCCTTCCTCCATCTCTAGCACAGCCCCAAGCTCCAGCACAGCTCCTGGAACGACCACTGCACTCCCTCCCAGCTCAGCTGCAACATCCACTCGAGCTCAAGTCACCAGTGAAGCTACAGAGGCGACCAGCTCGGTCCACGCACAAACATCCTCCTCTGCTCCTGGGACAAGCCCAAATGCTGAGAGTACCTTCGCTCTTCCTTCGAGCTCTACTCTGGAGACCACTTCCCCAACTCTCCCCACAACTGCACCCACCTCTACGCCACCCACCACCTCTCCTGCTACTTCCACAGCCACGTCAAGCGTTGAGGCCAGCACTGTGACCTCCTCCACAATGGGGCAATGTTCCACCTCAGTGTCCCAGGCCACATCTGCGGAGACTGCGGCTTCAACCTCTTCCACTCGCGCACCAACGTCTATTCTTCAGACAACTCCTACATCGATGTCTACTGCAGCCCCAAGCTCCAGCACAGCTCCTGGAACGACCACTGCACTCCCTCCCAGCTCAGCTGCAACATCCACTCAAGCTCAAGTCACCAGTGAAGCTACAGAGGCGACCAGCTCGGTCCACGCACAAACATCGTCCTCTGCTCCTGGGACAAGCCCAACTGCTGAGAGTACCTTCGCTCTTCCTTCGAGCTCTACTCTGGAGACCACTTCCCCAAACTCTCCCCACAACTGCACCCACTTCTACTCCACCCACCACCTCTCCTGCTACTTCCACAGCCACGTCAAGCGTTGAGGCCAGCACTGTGACCTCCTCCACAATGGGGCAACGTTCCACCTCAGTGTCCCAGGCCACATCTGCGGAGACTGCGGCTTCAACCTCTTCCACTCGCGCACCAACGTCTACTCCTCAGACAACGCCTTCCTCCACCTCTAGCACAGCCCCAAGCTCCAGCACAGCTCCTGGAACGACCACTGCACTCCCTCCCAGCTCAGCTGCAACATCCACTCGAGCTAAAGTCACCAGTGAAGCTACAGAGGCGACCAGCACGGTCCGGGGACAAACCTCCTCTGCTCCTGGGACAAGCCCAACTGCTGAGAGTACCTTCGCTCTTCCTTCGAGCTCTACTCTGGAGACCACTTCCCAAACTCTCCCCACAACTGCACCCACCTCTACTCCACCCACCACCTCTCCTGGGGCAACGACAGCCACGTCAAGCGTTGAGGCCAGCACTGTGACCTCGTCCACAATGGGGCAACGTTCCACCTCAGTGTCCCAGGCCACATCTGCGGAGACTGTGGCTTCAACATCTTCCACTCGCGCACCAACGTCTACTCCTCAGACAACTCCTACATCGATGTCTACTGCAGCCCCAAGCTCCAGCACAGCTCCTGGAACGACCACTGCACTCCCTCCCAGCTCAGCTGCAACCTCCACTCAAGCTCAAGTCACCAGTGAAGCTACAGAGGCGACCAGCACGGTCCACGCACAAACATCCTCCTCTGCTCCTGGGACAAGCCCAACTGCTGAGAGTACCTTCGCTCTTCCTTCGAGCTCTACTCTGGAGACCACTTCCCCAACTCTCACTACAACTGCACCCACTTCTACTCCACCCACCACCTCTCCTGCTACTTCCACAGCCACGTCAAGCGTTGAGGCCAGCACTGTGACCTCCTCCACAATGGGGCAACGTTCCACCTCAGTGTCCCAGGCCACATCTGCGGAGACTGCGGCTTCAACCTCTTCCACTCATACAACAACGTCTACTCCTCAGACAACGCCTTCCTCTATCTCTAGCACAGCCCCAAGCTCCAGCACAGCTCCTGGAACGACCACTGCACTCCCTCCCAGCTCAGCTGCAACATCCACTCGAGCTCAAGTCACCAGTGAAGCTACAGAGGCGACCAGGACAGTCCGGGGACAAACATCGTCCTCTGCTCCTAGGACAAGCCCGACTGCTGAGAGTACCTTCGCTCTTCCTTCGAGCTCTACTCTTGAGACCACTTCCCCAACTCTCCCCACAACTGCACCCACTTCTACTCCACCCACCACCTCTCCTGCTGCTTCTACACTCACGTCAAGCGTTGAGGCCAGCACTGTGACCTCGTCCACAATGGGGCAACGTTCCACCTCAGTGTCCCAGGCCACATCTGCGGAGACTGCGGCTTCAACCTCTCCCACTCGCGCACCAACGTCTACTCCTCAGACGCCTTCCTCTATCTCTAGCACAGCCCCAGGCTCCAGCACAGCTCCTGGAACGACCACTGCACTCCCTCCCAGCTCAGCTGCAACATCCACTCGAGCTCAAGTCACCAGTGAAGCTACAGAGGCGACCAGCACGGTCCGGGGACAAACATCCTCCTCTGCTCCTGGGACAAGCCCAACTGCTGAGAGCACCTCCACTCTTCCAGGGAGCTCTACTCTGGAGACCACTTCCCAAACTCTCCCCACGACTGCACCCACCTCTACGTCACCCATCACCTCTCCTGGGGCATCGACAGCCACGCTAAGCGTTGAGGCCAGCACTGTGACCTCCTCCACAATGGGGCAACGTTCCACCTCAGTGTCCCAGGCCACATCTGCGGAGACTGCGGCTTCAACCTCTTCCACTCGTACAACAACATCTACTCCTCAGACAACGCCTTCCTCTACCTCTAGCACAGCCCCAAGCTCCAGCACAGCTCCTGGAACGACCACTGCACTCCCTCCCAGCTCAGCTGTATCATCCACTCGAGCTCAAGTCACCAGTGAAGCTACAGAGGCGACCAGCACGGTCCCAGGACAAACATCCTCCTCTGCTCCTGGGACAAGCCCAACTGCTGAGAGCACCTCTGCCCTTCATTCGAGCTCTACTCTTGAGACCACTTCCCCAACTCTCACTACAACTGCACCCACTTCTACTCCACCCACCACCTCTCCTGCTACTTCCACAGCCACGTCAAGCATTGAGGCCAGCACTGTGTCCTCCTCCAGAATGGGGCAACGTTCCACCTCAGTGTCCCAGGCAACATCTGCGGAGACTGCGGCTTCAACCTCTTCCACTCGCGCACCAACGTCTACTCCTCAGACAACGCCTTCCTCGATCTCTAGCACAGCCCCAAGCTCCAGCACAGCTCCTGGAACGACCACTGCACTCCCTCCCAGCTCAGCTGCAACATCCACTCGAGCTAAAGTCACCAGTGAAGCTACAGAGGCGACTCAGCACGGTCCGCGGACAAACCTCCTCTGCTCCTAGGACAAGCCCGACTGCTGAGAGTACCTTCGCTCTTCCTTCGAGCTCTACTCTTGAGACCACTTCCCCAACTCTCACTACAACTGCACCCACTTCTACTCCACCCACCACCTCTCCTGCTACTTCCACAGCCACGCTAGCGTTGAGGCCAGCACTGTGACCTCCTCCACAATGGGGCAACGTTCCACCTCAGTGTCCCAGGCCACATCTGCGGAGACTGCGGCTTCAACCTCTTCCACTCGCGCACCAACGTCTACTCCTCAGACAACGCCTTCCTCGATCTCTAGCACAGCCCCAAGCTCCAGCACAGCTCCCGGAACGACCACTGCACTCCCTCCCAGCTCAGCTGCAGCCTCCACTCAAGCTCAAGTCACCAGTGAAGCTACAGATGCGACCAGCACGGTCCGGGGACAAACATCCTCCTCTGCTCCTGGGACAAGCCCAACTGCTGAGAGTACCTTCGCTCTTCCTTCGAGCTCTACTCTGGAGACCACTTCCCAACTCTCCCCACAACTGCACCCACCTCTACGTCACCCACCACCTCTCCTGGGGCAACGACAGCCACGTCAAGCGTTGAGGCCAGCACTGTGACCTCCTCCACAATGGGGCAACGTTCCACCTCAGTGTCCCAGGCCACATCTGCGGAGACTGCGGCTTCAACCTCTTCCACTCGTACAACAACGTCTACTCCTCAGACAACGCCTTCCTCTATCTCTAGCACAGCCCCAAGCTCCAGCACAGCTCCTGGAACGACCACTGCTTTCCCTCCCAGCTCAGCTGCAACATCCACTCAAGCTCAAGTCACCAGTGAAGCTACAGAGGCGACCAGCTCGGTCCACTCACAAACATCCTCCTCTGCTCCTGGGACAAGCCCAACTGCTGAGAGTACCTTCGCTCTTCCTTCGAGCTCTACTCTGGAGACCACTTCCCCAACTCTCCCCACAACTGCACCCACTTCTACTCCACCCACCACCTCTCCTGCTACTTCCACAGCCACGTCAAGCATTGTTGCCAGAATTGTGTCCTCCTCCACAATGGGGCAACGTTCCACCTCAGTGTCCCAGGCCACATCTGCGGAGACTGCGGCTTCAACCTCTTCCACTCGCGCACCAACGTCTACTCTTCAGACAACTCCTACATCGATGTCTACTGCAGCCCCAAGCTCCAGCACAGCTCCTGGAACGACCACTGCACTCCCTCCCAGCTCAGCTGCAACATCCACTCAAGCTCAAGTCACCAGTGAAGCTACAGAGGCGACCAGCTCGGTCCACGCACAAACATCGTCCTCTGCTCCTGGGACAAGCCCAACTGCTGAGAGTACCTTCGCTCTTCCTTCGAGCTCTACTCTTGAGACCACTTCCCCAACTCTCACTACAACTGCACCCACTTCTACTCCACCCACCACCTCTCCTGCTACTTCCACAGCCACGTCAAGCGTTGTTGCCAGAATTGTGTCCTCCTCCACAATGGGGCAACGTTCCACCTCAGTGTCCCAGGCCACATCTGCGGAGACTGCGGCTTCAACCTCTTCCACTCGTACAACAACGTCTACTCCTCAGACAACGCCTTCCTCCATCTCTAGCACAGCCCCAAGCTCCAGCACAGCTCCTGGAAGGACCACTGCAATCCCTCCCAGCTCAGCTGCAACATCCACTCGAGCTCAAGTCACCAGTGAAGCTACAGAGGCGACCAGCACGGTCCGGGGACAAACATCCTCCTCTGCTCCTGGGACAAGCCCAACTGCTGAGAGTACCTCTGCCCTTCATTCGAGCTCTACTCTGGAGACCACTTCCCAAACTCTCCCCACAACTGCACCCACCTCTATGCCTCCCACCACCTCTCCTGGGACAACGACAGCCATGTCAAGCATTGAGGCCAGCACTGTGACCTCCTCCACAATGGGGCAACGTTCCACCTCAGTGTCCCAGGCCACATCTGCGGAGACTGCGGCTTCAACCTCTTCCACTCGCGCACCAACGTCTACTCTTCAGACAACGCCTTCCTCTATCTCTAGCACAGCCCCAAGCTCCAGCACAGCTCCTGGAACGACCACTGCACTCCCTCCCAGCTCAGCTGCAACATCCACTCGAGCTCAAGTCACCAGTGAAGCTACAGAGGCGACCAGCACGGTCCGGGGACAAACATCCTCCTCTGCTCCTGGGACAAGCCCAACTGCTGAGAGTACCTTCGCTCTTCCTTCGAGCTCTACTCTGGAGACCACTTCCCAAACTCTCCCTACAACTGCACCCACTTCTACTCCACCCACCACCTCTCCTGCTACTTCCACAGCCACGTCAATCGTTGAGGCCAGCACTGTGATCTCCTCCACAATGGGGCAACGTTCCACCTCAGTGTCCCAGGCCACATCTGCGGAGACTGCGGCTTCAACCTCTTCCACTCGCGCACCAACGTCTACTCCTCAGACAACGCCTTCCTCGATCTCTAGCTACAGCCCCAAGCTCCAGCACAGCTCCTGGAACGACCACTGCACTCCCTCCCAGCTCAGCTGCAACATCCACTCAAGCTCAAGTCACCAGTGAAGCTACAGAGGCGACCAGCACGGTCCGGGGACAAACATCCTCCTCTGCTCCTGGGACAAGCCCAACTGCTGAGAGTACCTTCGCTCTTCCTTCGAGCTCTACTCTGGAGACCACTTCCCCAACTCTCCCCACAACTGCACCCACTTCTACTCCACCCACCACCTCTCCTGCTACTTCCACAGCCACGTCAAGCGTTGAGGCCAGCACTGTGACCTCCTCCACAATAGGGCAACGTTCCACCTCAGTGTCCCAGGCCACATCTGCGGAGACTGCGGCTTCAACCTCTTCCACTCGCGCACCAACGTCTACTCCTCAGACAACGCCTTCCTCTATCTCTAGCACAGCCCCAAGCTCCAGCACAGCTCCTGGAACGACCACTGCACTCCCTCCCAGCTCAGCTGCAACATCCACTCAAGCTCAAGTCACCAGTGAAGCTACAGAGGCGACCAGCACGGTCCAGGGACAAACATCCTCCTCTGCTCCTGGGACAAGCCCAACTGCTGAGAGTACCTTCGCTCTTCCTTCGAGCTCTACTCTGGAGACCACTTCCCCAACTCTCCCCACAACTGCAGCCAACTCTACGCCACCCACCACCTCTCCTGCTGCTTCTAAATCCACGTCAAGCGTTGAGGCCAGCACTGTGACCTCCTCCACAATGGGGCC
>NW_026086851.1:0-10998 GCF_022539395.1 Myiozetetes cayanensis
TATTAATAAATGTATTAAGCTGGGAGCTTTAAGCCACAGGTCCTGCACCAGCACATAGCCCACCACAGCAGCTTCTGCTGGAGGCCACATACCAGGCTAGTGAGAAGCTTTGATTTAGACAACAGTGTGGAGCAAGGTGTTTCCAGCAGTGTTCGGAGTGTGTCTGGAGGAACACAGATAGACTGATTTGGGGGAAGTCTGAAAAGACAGTGTCTGCTCCTCTGGCTTCTTCCCCTTGCTCTCAAGTCTGCAGTATTTCATATACTTCTGGAAACAACTTCTCAGTTATAAAACATTAAAGCCCAGTTTCTGAACCGTCTTAGAACAGGAACTTCCAGCCTTCAAGCTCAGTGAAGAAATTGAGGCTTGATATGGGAGAAGATGAGAAGAAAAGAGCAGCTTGTTCTCATAAAACACCTTTCCCTTGCCCACTAAAGAAAGGCTACATGAAGGCAAAAGGCTGAAGACTTGAGTGCAGGAGCCAAAGGCTCAATCCTGCACCTCTGCCACCTGGGCAAGGCAGTCTCATCCCTTTCTCTGAGCTATGAGTTATTGTAACATATGTGGGCCTGACTTTCATGGCTTCCTTGGTGCTAAAGATGTAGCAGGGATGGTGGGACAACCCAGCCTCAGGTGATGATGGATCCTGGCTCTCCAGAGTTGTGAGCAGGGTGCCAGCAGCCCTTCTACCCTATTCTGGAGGGACAGCAACTCCAGCTCCTTCCTGCCAGGCTCCATCTCTCGTGCTTTTGAGGAGCACCAATACACTGTCTTCCAGAAGCATAGAGACTTGGCAAGCAGAGAGGGACCTGGCACTGTGGGGAGTGACAGTGGCACTGGATGGGACTGGAGCAAAATACCCCTTTCTGCTTCTCCCTGAGGCAGGAACATGACCCACAGGGATGGGAGACTCACATCCAGAGCTGGGCACTAACAGGCTAAGTCCTCCAAATCCTGGCATTGCCCATGGAAAGGCAATGAGAGGAGAAGGTGTCATCCAGCTGCAGGCAGTCTATGCTGACTGATCCCACCACTCTGCAGCTTGCAGAAAATCTTGGCAAGGAGTAAGAAGCAGGCGTAAGACACATGGCCATGGATGCGTAATGCAGGTGGCCGAGGGAGAGAGCAACACAGAAATGTAGACGTTGAAAACAAAAAACAGTATTTCCCTTTTTCTCCTGACACTGAGCACCGGCAGGGGAAACATCCCATTGTGACATCACGTGCTGGTGGAAGGTGATGTCACTGAGCAGCAGACTGTGATATCACTGGGGGATGCATTGTGACATATCATCCCTAACTCCTTATACTTATCTGTGGGCAGAGCCTCAGCCAGTCTGGCTCCAGCCTGAACTCCATCCAGGCAGGACTGTGAGGTCTGGAAGATCAAGCCAGGCTTCTCTGGTGCTGAGTGTATCTCAGTGCAGACCCAGAACAATCCCTCCTGTTTCCCTGTCCCTGACTGATTCCAGCAGTTGGGCACTGTGCGTGCTTGCAGCAGTGAAGGTTGGCTGTGTGGGACAACGTCCCCTGGGGTGTTCAGGTGTCGGTGATGGGGCTCAGGGAGCTGGGAGTGTGTTGTTCTTGAAGGGCCTGGACAATTCTTCGTCCCCTTCCTGGGATACTGGTGACTATGGCATCTCCCTCCTGTGGTGTGTGACCAGGGAGGGCAAGCAGCTTCTGATCCTCAGCTCTGCCCAGTGCGCTGCAGGGCACAAAAATGGCTTCTGAGACAGACGGCAACTGCTCCATCTGCCAGGACACTCAGAAGGATGTGGCTTCTGCTCTGCCGTGTCACCACCGTTTTTGCCAGGGCTGCATCCTGCGGTGGACACACATAAATCCCGTGTGCCCACTCTGCAGAAGGACGATAGAGACTGTCAGGTTTTCTGATGACTCCCTGGAGATTGTCATCACAGCCCCTGATGAGCTGCCAGATGCCATCAGCCAGGCAGGGAGAGCTCCTGATGGCCCTCAAGGAAACAGCCCCCATTCCCCTCCACACGGGACAGCACCTCAAGCTGTCGGTGGTGTCCTGCCTGACCTCTGGGCAGAACTTTTCCGTCGACAACAGCAACTCCTGGACCCGCTGCGGCCCTGGCTGCACCAGAGGCTGGAGACCATCTATGGGGACCAGTGGTGGCTGGCAAGGAATGCACAGAGCAGCATCCTGCATGCCCTCTGTGTCTTTGGTCCAGATGTGGAGATCATGGTCCAGAGGCTGCAGGACATCCTGGAGGAACACACAGTGCCACTGGTCCAGGATACCATCAACATCATTGTTGGCCAGTGCAGTGAGGAGGCCAGGAGGCTGCTGCGTTCCCACGCTGCTGGGGATGAGGACGACAGCCCAGCAGCCAGCACCAGCTCCAGCAACTCTAGCTCCAGCTCCTCCAGCTCCAGCTGCAGCAACTCGCGAGAGGGGACTCCCACTAGCAGCCCTGCAGTCTCTGTGGAGGAGGAGGAAGCTGGAACAATGGAGGCCTTCCTACCCAGATATCACAATCTGCCGCACCTTGTGCCTGTCCCTGCAGAGCAGGACCAGCCCCAGGAGGAGCCAGGGCAGGCAATGACAGTGGCAGGTCCCTCTGCCCACGGCAGCACCTGCAGCCCCTCCACTCCCAGTCAGGGCAGGGACCGCTCACCTCAGGGGCCCTGGCGCCCCCCAAAGAGGAGGGCCCTCAGCTCCCAAGACTTTCCCCAGCCCAGCAAGAGGTCACCCCGCCGGCAGCAATAACAGGACTCTTGGAACTCTTTATTCAAGGAAAACCAAATAATTTTTTATTTCATTCATGCAATCTCTAGCTGCTGTTTTCTTCCCCTTTCTGGTGCCCTTCCCTTTCCCCTTATGGCCCCCTCGCTGAGGGACACAGCCTTGGGCCCTTGAGCCCCCGGACCATGTTGGTGGTGTTTTGTCTCACAGGAAATCCTGCTGCAGCCACGCACCCACTGTTCTGTAGTGTGAGGCAGAAATGTCTCCAAGAATCCAGTCCTTGCTGCTTGAGGAGAGCTTGATCTCTCTCTCACTAAGTAAATTACTAAGGAAATACTCTCTTTCCAAAAAGTTTTTCTGAACAGCATTCTCTCTACACTAACGAGTGGATCACAAATAGAACCAACTGTTTCACCAGCAGTTATATGGGCAGAATTTACCACCCAGACTTTTAGAAAGCCCTGTGTCTAGGTAATCGGTCTGCTGCAAACATTTCTTATGACTGAAGTTTATCCATCAATCCAGAGGCAAGTACTTTTGGCAATCTGAGTAGGAATTCATCAGTTCTGCTTCACTGCCAGACTATGGGACAAGCTGGTTGTGTGAAGAGAACTTTACAAGTTGCAAATTAAGCAGATGCTAAATTGACTAATATTGCAGAGATATAGAATGTGAATCCAAAACCCTGCCAAAGTTGCTGGTATGTGGACTCTGCTGATGGCTATCTTAAACTTGAGTCTTCTCACAGCATTAGGGAAAGATCACAGAATGGATGTGGGTGCAGAGAACCTCAGAGGGTCTCTGGTCCAAGCTTCTGCCTAAACTGGGTTGGTGCTGGGGTTAGACCAGGTGCTCAGGGCTTTGTCCAGCTGGGGCTTGAAACCACCAAGCAGAGAGATGGCAAAAACCTCACTGGGAAAGCTGCCCCCTTCCAGTCTATCCTCATAGGATAGGGGAAGGAGGACCCTGGTCTCCAGACTGAACTGCCCAGTCTTAGCTGAATTGCCTGCAGTGTGGGAAGGCCTGCTGCGACAACGCTGGGAGGTGGAGGCTGATGTCACCAAGCTGTGAACTGTGATATCACCAGGTGATGGATTGTGACCTCACTTCCCTCACGGCTTATCTTGGGGAACCTGGGGGACAGAATGCCTTTTGTGCTGTCACTGGGTTTGGAGGCTGATGTCACTGAGGAGTAGATTGTGACATCACAGTGTATTATGACATCTTGTCCCTGTCTGCTTCTGTGTGTGCAGAGCTGGGCCTGTCTGGCCGCAGGTTGAACTTCATGTGAGCAAGACAGTGAAGTCTGCAGAATCAAGCCAGGCTTGTCCAGTGCTGGCTGGCACTTGGCATTGGCAGATCTTAGTGCCAGTCCCAAGGCCATCACTCCTGGCCCTGCCTGGTTCAGGCAGCCGAGCACTGTGGGTGTTGGCAGCAGTGAAGGTTGGCTGTGTGGGACAATGTCACCCCAGGGTGGCTGAAGGGGTGCAGGGAGCTCAGAGGATGGCCTTCTCAAGGGACCTGGGCATTTCTTCCTTCCCTTCCTGCCATAGCCATTGACCATGGCCTCTTCTTCCTGCAGTGTGTGACACCAGTGAAGGTGAACAGCTCCTGATCCTCAGCTGTCCCCAGTGCGCTGCAGGGCACAAAAATGGCCACGGAGAGAGATGGCAACTGCCCCATTTGCCAGGACACTCGGAAGGACGTGGCTTCTGCTCTGCCCTGTCACCACCGTTTCTGCCTGGGCTGCATCCTGCGATGGGCTCAGAGAAATCCATCGTGCCCACTCTGCAGAAGGACGATAGAGACTATCAGGTTTTCTGACAGTGAAGACGACTATCTGGAGACAGCCATCGCAGCCCCCAAGGAGCTGCCAGATGGCAGCAGCCTGGCAGGGACAGCTCCTGACAGCCTGGATGAGAACAGCCCCTATTTCCCTGTGGCATCCCATCCATCTTCTCCACAGGGGACACTATCCTCACCTGAGCAGAGGGCCTCAGGGCTGGAGTTTGGGGGTGGCCTTCTTCCTGAGGTCTGGGCAGGACTTTTCCGTGAACGGCAGCAGCTCCTGGACCCTGTGCGGCCTTGGCTGCGCCAGAGGCTGGAGGGAATATACCGGAGCTGGTGGTGGCTGGTTGAGGCCGCAGAGAGCACCATTCTGCACGACCTCTGTGTCAAAGGGCCAAACGCACAGGCCTTGATTGAGGGGCTGGAGCCTCTCCTCGAGCAACACACAGCACTGCTGGTCCATGGTGTTATCAGCATCATTGTGGGCCAGTGCAGCGAGGAGGCCCAGAGGCTGCTGCAGCGCTCTGGTGCAGTCAGAGACGAGGACAACAGCCCTGTGGCCAGAGCCAGCTCCAGCTCCAGCAATTCCAGGAACTCCAGCTCCACCAACTCCAGCTCCAACTCCAACAGCTCCAGGACCAGCAGTTTCTGGGATAAGACTCCCACCGGTGGCCCCAAAGGCTATAACTCAGAGGAGGAAGTTGGCATGTTGGAGGCTGTTTCTCGCGGGGGTCCCAGGCATCCCCCACCTGTGCCTGTCCCCACAGAGCAGGACCAGCCCCAGGAGGAGCTGGGGCAGGCAATGACAATGGCAGGTCCTTCTTCCCAGGGCAGCAGCTGAAGCCCCTCCGCTCCCAACCAGGGCAGGGAGTGATTGCCCAGGGGATCCCAGCACCCTATAAACAGGAAGGTGCTCAGCTCCTAGGACTCTCCTCAGCCCTGCAAGAGGCCACCCCACTGGTAGCATCAGCAGAGCTCTTGCAACTCTTTATTCAAGGAAAGGGAAATAAATTGTTATTTCCCTCACGCAGTCTCTCTTGCTGCTTTCTCTCCCTTCTGCTTCCTTTTGTCTTTCTCTTGTGCCACACCCATGGTGTTTTAGACACCAGACGAGTCACTGTGAGGTCGGAAACACCTTGAAGGGGATTCAAGGAGGTGTATGCAGAGCAGAAAGGGATGGGTTGAACCTCACAGAGCTGAGGTGATGTCCCTCATGTCAGGTCCTGGAGCCCACGTGGGGAAGCCCTGTCAGTCACAAACACCCCTGGAAAACTTCAATACCTCACAGCTCTTGAAGCCCCTAACCCAGCCTCAAACTGGCAGGGACAGTGCCCTTTACTCTGGCCTGGAGCCCCAGAGTGTCCAGTGGGTCATAGGCCCCACCTGGCAGGGCTTGGCCATAAGGACCAGAGCAGATAAAACCAAAGGCATATGTTTGCCATGCAGTCGTGGCCCTGTCATCTGGACCTGTGAGAGCTGGTAGCTATATAATCTCTCTCTTCCTTTTGCCAACCTCCTTTATTTTCTTCCCTAAATTATCAATAAAAGTGCCTCTTGGGAACAAGTATGTGGCTTATTCTCCTGACACTATCTCGAGGTGTTGAAGAACCCTCTCTCTGTATATTTTAGAGTAAAAAATCTAGGGTGAGCCCATGAGCTTATGGCTCCAGGGCTGGAGTGTTATAGGGTGGCACCCATGTGGTAAGGGACACAGCCATGAGCCCCTGGAGCCCCAGGGCCATATTGGACGTGCTTCTTCCCATAAGAATTCCTGCTGCAGCTGCACAGTGCAACAGATTCCAAAGGTAGAGTAGGCAGCAGGGGCAGTAGGGCTCATCACAAGACACCAGCATCAAGCAGGGAGAGCTGGTAATTGCTTAAATACCTTTTGGGGGGGATTACAAAGTGACAACTGGGAGTTCAGGAGGTCTTACAAGCAACCAATGATAACAAAGGGTTAACAACCAATAAGTAAGCTTTCAGGTATCTCTCAGGACATTCCAAAGTAGAGATAAAGACTGAGAATCCTGGGAAGAAGAAAGGTTTACACAAAAAGTTACAACACCATTTTGGAAGCATGTTCACTTAAACAACGTTAAAACTTCTGCGTTCTTTTATATGCTGCAACATATGTCCCAAAAAAATAAAATTGTTTCAGCACAAATTTATGTTATTGACAAGATTATTGAAGGAGACAGTAATACCTTAGGTTGCAGTTCCTATTAAATCTTGGAAAAACACTTTTAAAGACAATACTCTTCATTTCCTATTAATACAAAGGCTGGAGTTGCCCACTTTGAGGGAATTGACTGAAATAATATGTCAAGTAGATACACTGTCTTAGGAGAGTAGAATAAAAATTACTTATTGCAAAAAGAAATTAATACAGTAGTGTGTAATGAGAATCATACATCTGGCAGAGGCACACATGACTGAGGGTAATGGGGACCCAGGACTTAAAACAGCAGAGGGGTTGTTTTGTTCAGTTTATAAATGAGCAAATTTTAGAAGCCACATTGCCTTGCAATAAGACATAAAAAAACTACTCTTTCAGGAAGGATAAAAGATTTATTTTAAAAAATATTATTCTTTTAAAATATTTTAATATAAAAGGTAAAGAAGAGGAAGTATTTTGATTTTTAAAGAAAAATATTTTTAAAAAAAAGGTAAAGAGAAACAACTATTTTAATTTGGTAAAGAAATCCACCAGTGGAATGGATAAGGGACAACTTCATTGTCAAATATTGTAAGTTATTTTTATTGGAAAAATAAAAAAGGGAAACAGTTATTTTGGAGTCACTATTTACTTTTCAGAATCAATCCTGCTCTGTTTCTCAGAGGTCTAGAAGTGCATACTCTCTGCCTTTGAAGTACAAAAGAAACTGGCATTTCACCTGAAACATTGTTCCAGTATTTTTTAAACAAGAACCTAAGCAAGTCTATCAGCTTTTTTATTTCCTTTATTTTCAGTATCAACCTTTTTATTTGCTTTTGCTGGTTTGAAAGCAGAGCCATTTCAAAGCCAAACTCAGCTCATCTCCAGATAGAAGGCATTCAGTTAAGTCTTTTTTACAACCAAAATCCAATGCTTGTGCCATAAGTGGATATATTCATGGTGCAGAATATGAAAGACTTACAGGAATAACATGGGGAGAAGTTCTTGTATGTGGGAATTCAGGATAGCAGTGCCATGAGGGGAAGATTAGAAATCACTGACATGGGGACATGGACAAGGACACTTAGATGATATTTAGAGCTATTTGTGCTCTAATTGTGGAGTCAGACTGAATGAGCAGGGAGACATCAGTGCTAGTTCTAGGCCAGCTGGTGGTGGTTGTGCTACCCTTGAGCCGAAGGTTTACTTGTTCTAAAAAAACCCAAGGGGGAGTTTTTTTTCCTTTCCTCTACATCAATATAATAATGGCCAGTCTTCATGAGCGAAGATCTGGGGAAGGTCTTTACACCTTCCAGCCTGCGCATTGGATTTTTTAGGTGAGACACAGTGTGCGCGGAACTGAGCCCACCCTTTAATCCTAAGGTTCATCTGCCGGGGCCAAGCGAGCTTGGACGGTGGCAGCAAGGATGGATTGCCTTTAAGGGTCAGGGCCTGGTCAGGGACATTGATATAAAAGAAAGATATTGAACGAGGGAGGGGAGGGCATTTGCCCAGGGTGATTGACACCCACAGAGGAACTAGCTAGCAGACCCACATTCTAGGCTGGTAGCCTTCAGAAGACTGGGGGTGTGGGGGAGGAATGAGCTGGGTTTTTTTACCTCGAGAAACAACAGGCACTTCAGTTTTGCCCTGACTCAGGGAGGGTGTGTGTGTGAAAAGGCTCTGAGTTTGCTTTGTTTTTGACCAGGTCATCTGGCTGCTTCTGGCCCCAGTTCACCTACGTTCTGCCCCCTGTTCTGCCCCCAACCCAGGCTTGTTCAAATTTCATCGGAGAGACTTGGCCCTTCTGTGAAGGAACCTTTGGGGGAGTCCCGGCTGGAGCCAGCCGCTGGCAGCGTGAGTTCGTGGGGAGAACCCCTTTTTCCCCTTTGCCCCCTGAATGTGGGGGAGAGATCTCCATTTTCTGCTTCTCCCGCGCACCGAGGCCGCCCGTGGCAACTGCCAGAGCCCAACAGCCCCCCCTGCCGCCCTCACCGAGCACCTGCAGGCTCTACTTCTCCAGAGATCCAACTGCGCCCCCTCCAGATCATGGTTAGAATTGCGCCAAAAGGCGAAAAGTACTGAACTGTTTTTTTGGAGGGAACTTTGGATGCAGGATTATTGTTTCATTGGTTTTGTGTTCTTTTGTTGTTCTACCAATACATATATATCCTTTAATGAAGGGCTGTGATGTTTTCTTTCTCCATACTTCTTCAATTGGAGCCTCTTGATTTTGGATTTACAATTGCTTGGAGGAAGGAGCTTGGTTTTCCTTGTGGCTCATCCTCCTTAGCAAAACACTTCACTCTTATTAAACTGAGACACCTTGTTATGTTTGCTAGAGCCATCATATGGCTCTCAGGGAGCAAGTGATCATAGGTGGAGTAAAGGATTAAAGTGTGTTGGTGTAAGCATTGAATGCTCAGTTATTTCTGGCAAAGGACAGTAGCAGTGAAGAGGCAAGGCCATGCAAATCATGTGTTACTTTTTTGCCTTTTGCCTAAGTCTTTGAGGATCCTTGGCTTACCTGGCTCCATCCTGCATTTCTAAATGGTCAGAATTGCTGCTGTTCAGTTCATCCCCAATAGTCCAGGTCATCCAAGGCCCTGAGTGACCATTCCAGCACAAAACTTTCTGAAAGTATGTACAAACTACCTTTTATCTTTTGCATGTCCAAACAATCATCCAAGGTTAGTATTTCTGCCTCTGAATCACCAGCTGTTCACAATTGTCTTTCCTGTGTATCAGCAGATCAGTGCTGCAGCAGGAATCATCACTTTAAAAGGCCAGATTATCCACCTACAATGTCAAATGACATATTTAAAGTTCTTCTAGTCACAGCAGGAGCTGTCTGGAGGGATTTCTTAGGACAGTTGGAGCTTCCCACCCAGAGAGCTCCTACATCTCTGAGTTATGAAAATGGACAGAAGTAACTCAGCCACCCAGTATTGACCCAGTCCATTTTTTATCCAGTTCATTTTCTGATCTATGAAAATAACTAGAAATTAACTTTCTGGACCATTTAAAGGACTAATGTCTGAAGCTTATCAGTTGTGCATACAGGTGTATCTCTGGTACTTGGTAATACCACTATTGTAATGAAATTACTATTTACAACTCTTTCACAGCTTAAGTCCCACCTCTCTTGCCACACTGGAGGGTAAATAAAGAGGCTTATCTTTAGCTTATCTTATCTAAGGAAGTCATTAGTCTCAGATGCTTGCAGTGACTCTGCTTACTCCTCGACAGATGGAACTGTCAGCAAAAAAACAGCTCTGGATTTGTAAAAATCATTCAGGCCCAATAGACTGGATTTTCATGATGAATCTGACCTTCAGACATGCCCCAGCAGCAATACTACATGATGGAAGGAAAGCAGAGACAGCAGATTGCACAACAAAAGCTATTTGCTTCCCTCATGGGCACAAATTAATTGAACAAAACAAGGTTTACCTGTTTCTCTGTCTGCCTACGGCCTGCTGCAGGTTCAGGTCTCAGGCATGATTCTGGCACCTGCAAGGATGTCAAATGTCAATAAAGGAAACTCAGAGGATGTGGTTGTTTTCTACTAGGTCAGGTGTTTCAGAAATTATTCTTGAGGTGGAAAATGCTACTGTACAGAGTGATGAAAACCTGTAGTTCTACCAAGGCAAACCTAATCAACTACTAGCAATCAGGGGAAGACCTGGCTGAGAAATGAATTGTTTTCATATCTTTTTCCAGTTCTGAAATCTTTAATTCCTTTCTTTGCACCTTCTTTAGTTCTATCAAGAATTAAGAAAGAAAGAAACAAACAAAACCAAAGCCAAATGACCAAACCCCAATAAAAACAACAAACAACCTCCCCTAGAAAACTAGGTTTGCTAAAGCTAATTCCCTTCTCCTATCTGATTTAGCTAATCAACAATAATTTTCTTATAGCAGCAGTGCTATTTTCCAAGAATCAGAGAATGATTTGGGTTGAAAGGGACTTCAAAGACCATCTTGTTCCAAACCCCTTGTCATGGGCAGGGACACCTTCCACTAGACCAGGTTGCTCTAAGCCCTATCCAACCTGGCCTTGGAAACACTTCCGGGTGTTGAACATCCACAGCTTCTCTGGAGAACCTGTGGCAGGGCCTCATCAACCTCACAGTAAAGACTTTCTCTCTAACATCTAATCTAAACCTGTCTTCTTTCAGTTTAAAACCATTGCACCTTATCCTGTCACTATCAGCTTGTAGAAAACCTCCCTCTCCTTAAGTCTGGATTTAAAGCACACTCTGCTGTTGATGTTGGATGAAAGGGTGGTAAATGTGTTTGTGTACTTGATAGTAATGTGTTTCATGTCTCTCATGCTAAA
>NW_026086852.1:0-11170 GCF_022539395.1 Myiozetetes cayanensis
AGGAGTTTGGTCTTCCTCATAATTCATCCTCCTGAGCCAAACACTTGTGTTTCATTAAACTGAGGGAGGTTCAAAGTCATGCTTTGTTTACAGCCCAGAGATGTTGCAGGCTCTTCCCATTTGCCTCTGCCCCTCTCAGAGAACTTGTGTGGACACCTTCCCTGCCTCTACCAGATGATTTCAGAAAACTGGGAGGGGGGGTATTTCATGGAGAAGGACCTGGGGGTGTTTTGAGGCCTCTCCAAGAAAATGTTTCCTTCAGGAGAGTTAAAGCCAGGACAGTGGGGGGAACAGCAGACATGCAGCTCCTCCAGGAATGGCAGCGCCTCCAGGAATTCCCAGCACATGCCCACAGATCCTCCCAGAGGGATGAGGCAGACATCAAGGCTCAAGGGGAATGCCCTGTTTGAGATAACTTAGGAGATGGCTGCATCCCCTCTCCCTTACCCAGAGGCTGGAGATGCTGCTGTCTGGGAGCAGGAGGTGCCTGTGTGGGGGTTCAGCACCGCTGGCTCGGTGCAAGTACAAGAAGCGTTTGGACGATACTCCCGGGCACGTGGTGTGACTCTGGGGGATGGTCCAGTGAAGGCTCAGGAGTTGGACTCGATGATCCTTGTGGGTCCCTTCCAAAAGAACATCATGTGGAGCCCTGAGACAGACGAGGCCTTCAAAGGCCTGAAGCGGGAGCTCAGGAGGGCTCCGGCGTTGGCTTTGCCTGACGGGACGAAGCCCCTTTGGTTGTTGTGCCATGAACGTCAAGGAATGGCTTTGGGGGTCTTGGGCCACCAAGCAGGGCCATCCAGGAGGGCCGAGCTCGACTGCAAACAGTGGGATGGAGTCACAAAGGGATGGCCCACCTGTATGACAGCAGTGGCTGCAGCAGTCATGGACCACTGTGCCTGTGATGTCACTGATGTCCCCTGTGATGTCAGCAATGTCCTGTGATGTCACTACTGTCCCTGTGATGTCACTGGTCTGTAGTGATGTCACTGCTGTCCCCAGGGATGGTCCCTGTGTCCCCAGTGATTTTAGGGCTGTCCCATGTGATGTTACCACTCTCCCCAGCGATGTCACTGTTGCCCAGTGATGTCACTAAAGTCCCTGTGATGTCACCACTGACCCCAGTGATACCACCAGACTTCTGTGATTTCACTGGTCTCCAATGATGTCACCAAAGTCCCCTTGACAAAACTGCAGTCCCTGTGATGTCACTAGTGTCACCGATGATGTCCCTGGTGTCTCTGCAATGTCACTCCTGTCCTTGTGAAGTCACTGATGTCCCCTGTGATGTCACCGATGTCCTTTGGAGATCACGGGTGCCTCTTTGTTGTCACCAGTCTTCTGTGATGTCACTGATCCACAATGATGTCACTGCTGTCCCTGTAATGTCACCACTGTTATCTAAATGGCTGTGGGGGAAAAAAAGACTCCAAGCCAAATTAGGTAGGAGATAAGATAAGGATACAAAAGTTTTAATGAGCCCCCAGGCTTTCTGGAATACCCCAGCGCGCTCCCGAAATACAGATGTCCACAGTTTTTATAATGATTTTCACCCAATCCAGTCCAGCCACCACCCAGGTTCTGCCCCCGCCACGCCTCTTGGGAATTGGGTCTGGGGGCGTTTTGGGACCCCCTCTTCTTCATCTTCATCTTCCTCAGAGCACGTAATGTCCTTGGAGGCCTTCCAGAATTCTAGGCCTGAAGGTTGTTGGGTCTATGGCTATATCTTGTTCCGTAGGGTTAGGGTGTTCTTCTACAATTCTACCTTGAAAAAGAGACTAAACAGGCTATGGAATTCAGGGAATTGATATGGGAATGGGTAACAGGGGTTTGAGCTGGTGTGTTAAGGGTAAAGGGATAATATGCTGCTACTCTAAAATCTACATTTACTACATAACTACTTCTAAGGTCTACAAAAATGAAAAAAAATTAAAATATCAAAACTCCAAGGTATCAGTGACATCACTGGGGAACAGTAACATCACAGGGGACTGTTAACAACAAAGGGACAGCTGTGATGTCACAGCAACATCAATGACATCATTGGGACATGGTACCACTTCTTAGGACAGTGATGACACCACAGAGACAGCAATGACATCAACGGGGATATCTGTGACATCACAGCTGACATTGGTATCTTCACATGGGAAGACGTGACATCACAGAGACACCAATGACATTATCAGGGTCACTGGCGACATCACAGTGGATAGTGGTGACATCACAGGGACATCGGTGACAGCATTGGGGACCAGTGACCTCACAGGAGAATGCTGACAACAAAGGAAGAGCTGTGATGTCACTGGGACATCGGTAAATTCACAAGGAGAGGGTTGACATCATAGAGACACCAGTGACATCATCGGGGACAGTGGTGACACCACAGGGACATCAATGACATAATTTTGGACCAGTGACATCACAAGGAACTGGTGACAAAAAAAAAGAAGTCCTGATGTCACAGGGAAATCAGTGACATCAGGGGACATGAAGCCACCACTGGGGAGAGTGGTGACATCACAGGGACATTAGTGACATCACAGGGGACACTGGTGACTGCCCAAGGCCAGGGGTGACATCACAGATACACCAGTGACATCATCAGTGACACTGGTGACATCACAGAGACATCGGTGACAGCACTAGGGACATTGGTGACTTCACAAGGACAAGGGTGACATTACAGAGACAGCAGTGACATCATCGGGACATTTGTGACACCACAGGGGACAGTCGTGACATCACATGGACATCGGTGATATCACTGGGGACCAGTGACGTGCAAGGGGTGTGGTGACAAGAAAGGCACAGCTGCTATGTCACAGGGACATCAGTGACATCACAGAGGACCTGGATAACAACACAGAGACACCAGTGATATCATAGGGGACATTGATGACATCACAGGGGACAGTGGTGACATTAAAGGGACAGCAGTGTCATCATTATGGACCAGTGACATCACAGAAGACTGGTGAAAACAAAGGGGACAGCCGTGATCTCCCAAGGACATCAGTGACATCACAGGGGAAATCGGTGACTTCACAAGGACAGGGGTGACATCACAGAGACACCAGTGGCATCATCGGTGACACTGATGACATCACAGGGACAGTAGGGACATCACTGGGGACCAGTGACATCACAGGGGACTGTTGACAACAAAGGGACAGCTGTGATGTCACAGGGCTATCGGTGACATCACAGGGGACAGGGGTTACAACACAGGGAACAGAGGTGTCATCACAGGGGCATCGGTGACATCATTGAGGACAAGTGACATCACAGGGTGACAACAAAGGGACAGCTGTGATATAACGTGGATGTCAGCGAAGGAGCTTCCAGAACAAACTGCACACAAATCAGGATGATTTATGCAAATGTTCCTCTTTATTTACATAACCCAACCTCTTATATACTTTCACTGTCCCCCGGGGCGTGATCACTTTCAAACTATTGGTTATTTGCTGTAACCCACGAACCGAGCGTGCATTGCTGACACACTGCCTATTGGGTGCACACAGATGTCCATGTGATATGAAGACATTGTTTTTCTCCTAAAACTCCTCCTTGTTTTTGTCCCAGGTCTCTCTTTGTTTACATTCCTGCAGTCTGATATCACTGCTCCTGTATCTTTCCACTGCCTGCAAAGAGGCTTCTGGCTATGTCAGGGCAGGCCTAACTGAGGCCAATTCATATGGTTTGTCCATAGTGTGTCTTTTTTCAGCTAAGCACCCCACACATGGACATCAGTGACATCACTGGGGACATCGGTGATTTCACAAGGACAAGGGTGACATCACAGAGACACCAGTGACATCATCACTGGTGACATCACAGGGACATCCATGACATCACTGGGAACTAGTGACCTCACAAGGGAATGGTGACACCAAAGGGATTGTTGTGATCTCACAGTGAAATCAGTGACATCATTGGGGACATTGGTGACTTCGCAAGGACAATGGTGACATTACAGAGACAGCAGTGACATCATCAGAGACATTGGGGACATCACAGGGGACAGTGGTGTCATCACAGGGACAGCATGGACATCATTAGGGACCAGTGACATCACAGGGGTCTGGTGACATCACAGGGACATCCGTGACATCACAGGGACATGGTGCCACCACTGGGGACAGTGGTGCTATCAAAGGGAGAGCAGTGACATCACAGGGACATTGGTGACATTACAGAGAGACTAGTGAAATCACCAGGGACATTGGTGACATCACAGAGGACAGTGGTGACATGACAGGGATAGCGGTGACATCACTGGAGACACTGACATCACAGGGGAATTGGGAAAACAAAGGGACAGCCGTGATATAACGTGGACATTGGTGACATCACTGGGGACAATGATGACTTCACAAGGACAGGGGTGACATAGAGACACCAGTGACATCACAGTGGACAGCGGTGACATAACGGGGACAGCAGTGACATCATTTGGGACAGTGGTGACACTTGTGAGGACAGCAGTGACATCAATGGAGACCAGTGACATCACAGGGCCATCGGTGACATCACAGGGACAACAATGACCTCATTGAGAACAGCAGGGACATCAGAGGGACAGTGGTGACATCACTGGGGACCAGTGACATCTCAGGGACATAGATGCCTCTCACAAGACATGACTGGCACCCTAGGGACAGTGGTGACATCACAGGGGACAGTGGTAACAGCTGTAGGGACAGCAGTGACATCAATAAACACCAGTGACATCACAGGGACAGCAGTTATGTCACAAGGACTTTGGTGAAATCATTAGGGACATTGGTGACATCACAGTGGTCTGGTGACATCACAGGGACATTGGT
Source organism: Myiozetetes cayanensis (assembly GCF_022539395.1). NCBI lineage: Eukaryota > Metazoa > Chordata > Aves > Passeriformes > Tyrannidae > Myiozetetes > Myiozetetes cayanensis. Next base: position 4,833 of record NW_026086852.1, read on the forward strand.
GAAGTCACTGGGGAACAGTGAAATTACAGGGAAATGGTGAAAACAAAGGGACAGCAGTGATGTCACAGGGACATCAATGACATCACAGGGACGGGGACGAAATCACAGAGATAGCTGTGACATCACTGAGGACCAGTGACATCACGGGGGACAGTTGACAACAAAGGGATAGTCATGATATCACAGGGACATGGATGATGTCAAAGGCATCTGGTGACATCACAGGGACATGGTGCCACTGTTGAGGACAGTGGTGACATCACATCACTGGGGACCAGTAATGTCACAGAGGACTGTTGACAACAAAGGGACAGCCTTTGGGCTTTCACAGGGACATTGGTGACCTCACAGGGGACTTCAGTGACTTCACAAGGACAAGGGTGAAATCACAAAGACACCGGTGACATCATTGGGGTCATTGTTGACATCACAGTGGACAGTGGTGCCATCACAGGGACGTGGGTAACATCACAGGGGACTGCTGACAATAAAGGGACAACCGTGATGTCACAGGGACATTGGTGACTTCACAAGCACAGGGTTGACATTATAGAGACACAAGTGACATCATTGGGGACATTGCTGAAGTCGCTAGGGGCAATGGTGACATCACCACCGAGGAACAGTGACGTCACAGGGGACTGGTGAAAACAAAGGGACAGCCATGATGTCACAGGGAGATCGTTGACATCACAGTGGACATTGGACATAAGGACAGGGGTGACATCACAGAGACACCAGTGAAATCATCGGGGACATTGGTGACATCACAAGGGACAATGGTGACATCATTGTGGACGAGTGACTTCACAGTGGACTGATGAAAAAAAAAGGGGACCGTTGTGACATCCCAGGGACAGCAGTGACATCAATGGGGACATTGGTGACTTCACAAGGACAAGGGTGATGTTACAGAGACAGCAGTGACATCATCGGGGACATTGGTGACACCACAGAGGGTAGTGATGACATCACACAGACATGGGCAATACTGTTGGGGACCAGTGACATCCCACGGGACTGGTGACAAGAAAGGGACAGCTGTGATGTCATAGGGACATCACTGACATCAAAGGGGTCTAGTGACATCACAGGGACATCAGTGACATGACGGGGACATGGTGCCACCGCTGGGGACAGTGGTGACATCACAGTGACACTAGTGACATCAATGGGGTCATTGTTGACATCACAGGGGACAGTGGTGACATCACAGGGAGATGGGTGACATCACTGGGGACAAGTGACATCACAGAGGACTATTGACAAAAATGGGACAGTGGGCTATTAGTGACAACACAGGGGACCGCTGTGACATCACAGAGATATCAGTGACATCATCAGGGACTCTGGTGACATCAAAGGAGACAGTGGTGATGTCACAGGGACATTGGTGACTTCACAAGGCCGGGGGGGTAGGGACACCAGTGACATGATTAAGAACATTGGTGACATCACAGGGGAAAGTGGTGACATCACAGGGGAAAGTGGTGACATCACAGAGACAACAAGGACATCACTGGGGACCAGTGACATAAGAGTGACAACAGAGGGTCAGCAATGTTGTCACAGGGACACTGGTGACATCACAGGGGACTGGTGACACCACAGGGACATCGGTCACATCACAGGGACATGGTGGCACTGCTGGGGACAGTGGTGAAATCACTGGGACAGCAGTGACATCATTGTTGACCAGTGACATCACAGGGGACTGCTTACAGCAAAGGAAAAGCTGTGGTGTCATTGAGACATCGGTGACATCACATGGGACGTAGGTGGCTTCACAAGTACAGGGGTGACATCGCAGAGACACCATTTATATCGTCGTGGACATTGTTGACATCACAAGGGCCAAGGGTGACATCACAGGGGACTGGTGACAGTACAAGGACATTGGAAAAATCACAGGGACAAGGTGCTGATGTCAGTGGTGGCATAAGAGGGACCGCAGTGATATCACTGGTGATATCGCAGGGGACTAATGAGAACAAAGGCTAAGCCCTGTTGTCAAAGGGACATCGGTGACATCACAGGGGACATCAGTGACTTCACAAGGAGAGGGGTGACATCACAGAGACACCAGTGACACCATCTGGGACATCGCTGACATCACAGGGGACACTGGGGACATCCCAGGGACATCGGTGAAATCATTGGGGAACAGGGAAATTACAGGGGAATGGTGAAAACAAAGGGACATCTATGACATCATAGAGACAGGGATGAAATCACAGAGACAGCAGTGACATCATTGAGGACCAGTGACATCACAGGGGACTGGTGAAAACAAAGGGACAGCTATGATGTCACAGGGACATCAGTGAAGTCAAAGGCATCTGGTGACATCACAGGGAGATCGGTGACCTCACTAGGACATGGTACCACCGCTGGGGACAGTAGTGACATCACAGAGACAGCAGTGACATCACAGGGGACTGCTGACAATAAAGGGAGAGCCGTGATGTCACAGGGACATCGGCGACTTCACAAGCACAGGGTTGACATTATAGAGACACAAGTGACATCATTGGGGACATTGCTGAAGTCAGTGGGGACAGTGGTGACATCACAGGAACAGAGATTACACCATTGAGGAATAGTCACATCACAGGGGACTGGTGACAAAAAAGGAAAGCCCTGATGTCACAGGGAGATCGCTGACATAACAAGGGATATTGATGACTTTATGACAGAGGTGACATCACGGAGACACCAGTGACATCATTGGGGACATTGGTGACATCACAAGGGACTAGTGACAATAATGGGAAGCCATAATGTCACAGGGACATTGGTGACATCACAGGGGATTTCAGTGACTTCATAATGACAGGGATGACATCACAGTGACACCAGTGACATCATCAGGGTCATTGCTGACATCACAGTGGACAGTGGTGACATCACAGGGAGATGAGTGACATCACTGGGGATCAGTGACATCACAGGGGACTGTTGACAGCAAAAGGACAGCTGTGACTTCACAGGGACATCACTGGCATCAGTGACATGACGGGGACCAGGTGCCACAGTTCGGCACAGTGGTGACATCACAGAGACAGCAGGACATCATTAGGGGACATTGTTGACATCACAGGGGACAGTGATGACACCACAGAGACACCAGTGACATTAACGGGGACATCTGTGACAGCACGGGGGACACTGGTGACTTCACAAGGCTGGGGTGACATCACAGAGAGACCAGGTTTGTCTGGTTCTTTTTGGTCCTCAGGTCTACCCGTTTCTTTTTTTGCCCTCAGGTCTACCTGGTAGTTTTTGGCCTTCAGGTTCGTCTGGTTCTTTTTGGCCCTTGGGTCTGTCCGGTTCTTTTTGGTCCACAGGTCTACCTGGTTCTTTTTGGCATTTTGGAACCTGGTGGAATAAGAGGAACCTCGAAGCATTTTGGGAACCTCAAGGAACAAAAGGAACCCCAAAATGTTTTGGAACCTCACAGAACACAAAGGACATCTGGAGCAACAAAGGAACTCCCCAACTTTTGAGGGTTCTGGGGGTCACTCACCATGTGCAGTCTGCTGGTAGGTCTCCTGTGTTTTGGGGGGTCCCCCCTCTCTGGGGTTCTGCCTTTTCTGGGCTGCTGGAGATCCCGGGAATCCCGGGCGGGGTTCCCCCTTGATGCTGAAAAAGCCCTGGAATGATGAATTGCTCAGAGAACTCCCCCATTAGGTGACCTGAATCCTTCAAGCCTGCAAAGTCCTGGTTCTGGACCTTCTGTATCCCATTGCAATGTCTCATTTACCTGATTTATTCTTCCAGCAGAGTAGGGAGAGCAAACAGGGTAAGCTCTACCAGCTGAACCCTTGTTAACTTTTGGACCTTTTTTTTGGTGCCTTTTCGCCATCACCCTCTCAGAGCCCCCTGTTTCAGGGTCCGGGGGTCCCCAGTCCCCCCACACCCCTCTCTGTTCACCCTCTCCACGCTCTCCGACAGCCGGGGGGGTCCCTCAGCTCTGCTGTGACCCCTCTCTGCTTCCCCCACTACGGGGTCCCTAAAAAAGGGTGTCATCGCGTCCCCCTCCTCCCGCCGGGACCGGGCTGACCCCGGAACACCAACCCCCACCGCGGGGGAGTCCCCGCATCCCCCCGCCCAATCCCCGGGGCTCTGCCGGGAACCCACACCGGGATCCCCCTCCCCCTGTAAAAACAAAACAAAACAAAACAAAACAAAACAAAAAAACCTCCAGGAGTTCCCCTAAGGTCCTCCCGAGGGGCATTTGCGGCTCAGCTTCGGAGCTCCAAACATCCCCCCCAACCCCGAAACCACCCCGGAGGCCCCTCCCCAAAATATCTGAGAGGAGCTCTCCCCTCCCCGCGGCAACGTGAGGGATTGGGGGAAGATGCTCCTCCTCTCCCTCCTCCTCCTCCTCCTCCTCCTCCTCCTCCTCCTCCTCCTCCTCCTCCCGCTCCTCCTCCCCCCTTTCCGTTCCACGAGCGAGGAGCTCGCCCGGTAAGTTTGGGTTTGGGGGGAATGGATGGGAAAAAGGGAGAGGGGAAGGAGAAAGGGGGTTGGACCCCAAAGTGAGCGAGAGAGGGGGTGGGACCCCCAAAGAGACCGACCGAGGGCGGGAGGGGAGGAAGCCGGGGTTGATGGGGGGGGAAGGGGTGGGCAACGGGAAAAGGGTGGGAAAAGAGAATAAGGGGAGGTGGGAGAGCGGGAAAGGGGTTCCCGTGGGGGTCCCTTCGTGTCCCCATCGCTTGATCCCCGGCCAGGGGGGACCCCTGGGACTGAGGTTTGTTGTCGATTCCCGGCGGGCCGAACAAAGGCCCCGGCCACGTGTCAGGAACTCTTTGATTGTCCCCAACACTCCCAGAGTTCCCCAATCCCTCCCTACCCCCGCCGCGGCTCCCCAAAGTGGGGATATCGGAGAGGGGGGAACCCTGGGAGTGCTTTTTGGGGTGAATCTTGGTGTTTTGGGGTGAATCTTGGGGCTGCCGGGGGGCACAGTGCTGGGAAAGGGGAGTTGGAGGGGATCCCAGGGCCAAGGAAAGGGGAGGGCAGGGATCGGGAGAGGTGGGATGGGGGGTCCAGGGAGAGCCTCTGCACGGGGGTCGCCGGTGTCGGGGAAAGGGAGGGTCGTGGAGGGGTTGAGAGGAGGTCCAGAAAACGGGGTTCAGGGGGTCCCCCGGTGTTCAAAAACAACAACAACATAAACAAAAAAAAAGGGGGATTCAGGAGTCTGGAAAAGGCGGGAATGGGGATCGAGGGGGTGCCTGGGAACTGGGAGAGGCGGGAGGGCCGGGAAAGGGGTTGTTGCAGGGGGTCCTGGAGCTGAGGAAGGGGGTGAAAGGGAGTTCCAATGCTGGAAAGTGGGGGCAGTGGGGTCCTGATGCCCAGGACTGGGGGTCCAGGGAGTCCCAAGGTAAAGGCAAAGGGAGTGTGGAGTCTGGGAGAGGTGGGATGGCCGGGAAAGGGGGTGCAGGGGGGTCCTGGTCCCGGATAAGGGGGTTCAGGGGGATCTGGTGTACAGGAATGGGGAGTTCAGGGGGTCCCTGGGACACCCCAGGACCGCCCAGCATGATAAGCCAGGAGTGGGGAGCTGGGGAGACCCAGAGATTTGGGGGTCAGCGTGGTCCCAGGATCAAGGGAAGGGAAAAACTGGGCGAGCTGTGGGAACTGGGAAGGGGCTTCAGGGAGTCCTGGAGTCAAGGAAAAGGAGGGCTTGGGGGTGAGGTGACAGGGGATGGCCAGCCAGGAATGGGGGCTGAGGGTCCCCAGGGTGAGGGAAACAAGAGGATGCAGGGACTGGGAGAGGTGGGATGGTGAGGAAAGTGGGGGCAGGGGGGTCCTGGAGTCAAAGAAAGAGGGGTCTTGGGTCTGGAAAACTGGACTGGCCAGGCAAGGGGGATCCCAGGCCAGGAGGAGGAAGAGGAGGAGGAACAGCCGGTGGGGGCTGCTGAGACCCCTGGAGCATAGAGAAGGGGGACCCCCGGGATTCCTGGGACCCACAGCAGACTGGAGAGGGGGAGACTCCGGAGAGGTGGGACCCCTGAGACCCCTCAGCACCCCAAAGCAAAGAGTCAGGGGAGAAGGGACCCCTGGGGCCTCCAAAACCCCCAACATCCCTAAGCAGGGGGACCCTGGAGCGGGGGAAGTCCAGGACCCCCAGGAACCCAGAGAGGGGAGGGACCCTGGAGAGGGGCATCCCCCAATACATGTGGGACCCCCAGCAGCCCAAACAGGAGGGATCCCCAGAACCCCAGAGGGAGAGACCTGAGAGGGGCAACTCCTGGAAGGGTTTTTTTTGGTCTGAATCTTGGAGTTCTGGGGAGGAGTTTTTGGGAGGGCCTTTGGTGTTTTGGAGGTTTTTATGGTCC